>NC_058403.1:145636470-145666932 GCF_002201575.2 Neomonachus schauinslandi | reverse complement strand
ATATATATATATATATATATATATATATATATACATATACATATATATGTACAAGGCACTACCTATTTACATCTACTCAAATGTATCTTCTTCTCTTGTTTAAGTCATACGATGACCCAGCAGAGCAGTTTTTATCATTTCTACTCTGCATATGAGGAAACCAATATTAGGCATGTGAAGAAGCTTGCCCAAGGTCATACAGGTGGAAAGTGGTGTGGCTGGGATTTGCATCCAAAGCCCATCCCACATGAGTGAGTCTGGAGCATGTACTTGTCTTTGCTTCCACATCTCTCCCACACAACCCTCAGGTTAAACCAGGACCGATTTTGAATCACAAGGCACGTTGTGGGCAGGGACTGAACTCCTGATTCTAACACCCACCTTCCCATGGTCCCTGCCTCCCTAGTACACATTCTTATATTGTATCACTCTCCTCCCTGAAAAAGAAAAGCAAAGCACTTATCATTTAAACACTGGCAACCCTCAATTCTGCTGCTTGACAGTCATTCCTGTTAAAAGTAGATCAGGTTTTGAATGCAGAAGAATCCCCAGGGTGGAGCATGTTTATATATTTTCTTTTTACTTTATTTTTTTAAGATTTTTTTTTTAATTTTTTTTTATTTTTTAAAAGATTTTTGAATTTATTTATTTGAGAGACAGCAAGCACCCAGAGGGAGAGGGGGAGGGAGAAGCAGACTCCCCGCTGAGCAGAGAACCTGACGTGGGGCTCGATCCCAGGACCCCGAGATCACAACCCCAGCTGAAGGCAGATGCTTAACTGACTGAGCCATCCAGGCGTCCCAAGATTTTATTTATTTATTTGAGAGAAAGCGAGAGAGAAAGAGCATGAGCAGGGTGAGGGGCAGCGGGAGAAACAGACTCTTTGATGAGCAGGGAGCCCTATGCAGGGATTAATCCCGGGACTCTAGGATCATAACCTGAACCGAAGGCAGACATTCAACCAAATGAGCCACCCAGGCGCCCCTGGAGCATGTTTATAAATGGAAGAGGTTACCTTAGGTTTGGAAAGTACTTCTAGCTCCCTGTTCTAGGAGGATGTGACTTTGATACACATGCAATTTCTTTTCCCAGCCCTTTCCCCTAATTCTGTCTCCAAGGACTCTACCTCTGTCAGATTGACACGGTATATGAAGATCAAAGTCAGCAGTCAAGGCCAAAAGCAATACGTGGCAGGTATTACAGGGGAAGATTTAGAAAGATGTTAGCAGTAAAATATACAGTGGTGTGCAAGAAATGAAAAAGTAAGACACAGTGATCTATCGGTATACTAGAAAATTTTAAAAAAGAAAAGAATTAGAAAATATTTTGTATTAAGGAGTTTTCTTTTAAAATCCTTGAATATCTCTCTAAATCACTTGTAATAAAAGGATTTCTATTGTTCTGGAATTTTTAAACTTCTGATCCTTTTTATCTACAATCTACAAAACATAATCTTTTACAGATTGATATCATCAAAGCATCTTGCAAGAGCACCTATCGATGGCGCCTTGAGGAATTACCTAAAACCACTGTCAAAACTGAAATAAGAAACAACATTCTCTGAAAAAACACTAGGAAAGAGAGGAAAAGTGAAGAGAAATTTGTAACTCAGGATTGCATAAGTACTTAACAGTGCTCTGTTAGCTTGCAATTCTTATGGATGAGCAAATAAAAACAACCAGGTAGTTTGAAGGCCACTTCCATCTACCGGCTTTACAAGTTTGGGTTAAACACTAACTATCATGTTTACTAAGGGGATCTTGGAATCATTTACTAAAATACACTGGACAAGCTAAATACTGACCAGCTCAGTTGGGGATAAAAGATACCATTTATCAGAATGAAGAATAACAGAGAATAAACCAGAGTCTAGGGAATCATTCTTGGCTCTGCTACTATGACTCCTGGCAAAGTATCAAACAGCTTGTTTTCAACTTGAGCTTCTGCAGCTCTCCAAGCCAGGATGCTACCATTAGATGTATATACCTCTTGCAATTTTACCAGGATTTTAAATAAAGCAATGAGTCATCTTGGCTGTATGCTTTCACATAATCTAAGTATCAGCAGACTCAGTTGGTTAAATGAAATAGGCATGGGCGGGCACCTAACACCCAACACAGAAAGCACTCAATAAACCCGCATCCCCTTCCTTCCTTACAGCATGATGCAAAGTAAATTCAGGTTATAGTTTGGGGTGAATTGACTTTCCCAGTAGCCACTGAACACACTTCTAATCCTCAAAAACTGTCTTGCAATTCCATGTTATTTGTCATAATAGAAAATGAGAAAATTTATGTTGTACATGTATGTATAAGAGTGTACAAACATGTGTGTGTGTATGTGTTTGCCTAAAATCTCAATCCATTGTCTGTAGCAAGTTAATTCATCCTGTTGAGGTGGACTGGAGCACCATCCCTAGACAGGAAAGATGGCACACTGAGGGGCCGGCCCTAGGGTGCCTGTAAGGCAAACGATCTCCTCCATCAGGAGACTTCCCCAACTAGCTCTTGGCAAGTGTTTCCTTAGGCCTCTCTTACTTTCCTTTCAGATCACAGAATGTGTCCTTGACACTGGTCACGCCAAGATGGCTTATCTCGTAGTCTCTCTCTATAGAATCAGATGTACTTTTTCAAAAATAAAGACACATTAGAGAAATATCGGAAAGGAGAGAACAAAAGGGAAGGGTGACATGGTGTAGGGTTGTTTAAGACATGGGAGGAGAGGCCCTGTACCTGCAGAGCCAGTCGAACGACGCTGGACGTGTAGGTCAGCATGCCATGCAGAATATCGAGCAGGGAGAAGAGGAGCGCGGCTGCCATCTCGTTGTTGTTCTTATTGTCCATGTCCAAGCACAGTGTGGCGGTTTCAGTGAAGAGGTCACAGACATGGCGGACCAGACCTGAGGGTAAAAAGGAGAAGGGTACAACATGCCTTGTAAATTACAAAATAATGTGTCATATAAATCCAACGGAGCAGGCATGTGTATTCTATGCTGCATAAACTTGAAGCAGTCTTTCAACTGTACTCGTACAGGATACCCTCAGGCAGGTTTTTAAAAATGCAGGTTTCCAGGCCTCACTCCCAGAGTCTGCTCAGGAGCCTGGGACGTGTTACATAAGCTCCCTACGTGACTTGATGCAAGGGTTCCCCAAATTACACTTTGAGAAACACGATCCTACATGAACAGGCTTCACAAGGACAGAGGGCTCCCTGACACTGGAAGAAAACATGTTACATACGAACATACTGTCTCCAGGTTCTCTGAGGTTCAGTTCTTCACAGTATGGATCAGGTTCTACAGGTGGACCCAGGGGACCCAAGGATCTACAAGTAATCCGGTCATTCCAAGAGGATAAAGCAATGAAGCATTTTTTTTTTCACATGTATTCCAAAAAAAAAAGAAACTGAAATGTAAGATCAACTATGATTTTAAGAAATCTGAAATTTAGAAATTTCTAGCTTCTATCATTTTGTCTCTGCAAACCTCATATTAAATTAACAGTGAAGTTGGTCTTCAACTTTTTGTTTGATGTAGTCTGTCACAAATAACACATTTGCAAAAGTAGGGGCATTATTATTTATATTTAAGTTGGCATTTTTATTGATACTATTATGTAGCATTACTCTTTGAATTCACAAAAATGATTCAGATGTAAATGTGGTGAAAATACAACACGCAGTGTTATAAACCTCAAATGGTGAAGGGCCTTTGGCATCAGTAGATCATCTGAATGCTCTAGAAAAACTGAATCTTCAAAAATAAATATTTTACACAGGAGATGGTGGGAGGAAGCATGGTAAGGAGCTGTATACTAAGCTGGACTTTATTGGTCTTGCAATCCATTTGGCCCTAGTTTTCAGATGATCAGTTGGATGGAAACTCTGCCAAGCACAGCCATCCCAGCTTTGGTGTCTCTCCCAAACAATGCCATTGTCACTTCCAATAAAGCAACCAAGTTCCCCTAGACAAGTGCAGAGTAATTCTCAGACTTCAAAAGTAATTAATTTTGTCACTAAAGTCAGGGAGAAACCAAAATTATAGAGGTCTCAAAGTTGTACTCCTTGTGGCAAAGAGTGGTACAAGTCACAAAGCTGAAGATAAATATACTTGAAGAGAAGGTAGAATTAACTGTTGGCAAAATGGATCTATGACAAGGTTGGATCGCACATATCATGAACAACACACAGTATAGAAAAGCAATTATTATGACATGTACATGACACCAGAAGGCATTCTCCTCTGAGTCAGGCAGCTCATTCACAGGCCATGAATCAGCACTTTGGCATTCATGAGTTGCAGATAGGGCAGAAGGGCTTTAAAACATAGTGTGGTAAATACATGCTGCAAGAGGTTTTCCTTTGGGGGTTTAGGATTACGTTGTGACACATCACGTAGAGGGTCAAAGGTGCAGTAGGGTGAGAACTATGTGAACAGCAGAGAAGGACGTGGCTCTTCACAGGGGGAGGCGGACCCCCAGATACCCTTCTCTACATGCTGCTTGAGTCAGACTAAACAGCTGGTGAGCAACAGCGAGCGATCTTCCCGACCTTCATTCAGTCTTCAAGGAAAGAGTGCAAACAATGAATGCAATCGGATCCCCACTGGGACGGGAAGTCTTTCCAGCCTGCTAGGTGAAAAACGGGCAACAAATGCCACGTTCTGACTTTACACACTGAAGTCACCAGCTGTCGGGAAGGTGCTCATAGGAGATTAGAAATGAAACGTCACACAAAATATTTCTCCACAGCAGTGATAATGCCAGCAAGCTCACTAGGAGGATGTCAAGTGGTCTATTCTCAGCCATATATTCAGTGCTCTTCATGGCTAGAACTTTCACTTCAGGGTTAAAATACAGTTTTTCTCATTTAAACTTTTTATTATGAAAACAAAGAAAGTCACAAGACAGTTCTGTAAAAAGAACTCCCATCACTTTTTTCAACAGTTATCAACACTTTTGACCATCTTTGGTTACTCTATCCCCATGTTATTTTTTAGGATTTTAAAGTAAACACCAGACATCATCTTATTTCTCCTGTAAATACTTCTGTAGAGTCTAACAGATAAAGGTTTTTTTTTAAACATTACCACTTAATAAAATGAAACTTATTTAATATAGGCAATACGCAGCCTATGTTCAAAACTCAACTGTCTCAAACTGTCTTTTTAAGGATTAGTTTGTTGAAATCAGGATACAAACCAGGTCCACACATTCCATTTGGCTGCAGACCTTACATCTCCTTTAATGTCTAACAGTCTTTCCCCCGCCTGCAATTTTCATGCCATTTATTTTTGGAGAAGTTAGAACGTTGTTTTCCTATAGATTTTTTTTTTTAAGATTTTATTTATTTGACAAAGACACAGCGAGAGAGGGAACACAAGCAGGGGGAGTGAGAGAGGGAGAAGCAGGCTTCCCGTGGAGCAGGGAGCCCGATGTGGAGCTCGATCCCAGGACCCTGGGATCACGACCTGAGCCGAAGGCAGACACTTAATGAATGAGCCACCCAGGTGCCCCTCCTGTAGATTTTCTTGTGGTGTTGTTCCTGTATCCCTGTACTTCCTGCAAAATGGTAATTGTAGTGACTAGAGACTCTATTTAATTCAGGTTCAATTATTTTGGCAATAATACTTGGGGCTGGGTCTCTACATGTCCTGTTGCATCGTATCTGGAAGGATACACTGTCTAGCTGTTCTACACTTTACAATGTTAAAATTGATCAGGTTCAGGGATTATTAGCCTAACCCATTCATTATAAAGTTCAACATCAAATGTTACCTACTAAGGACCACCATCTAGTCCCACATTTCATTAGATAAGGGAAATACAGTAAGTTTCAAATTCTATCATTCCTTCTATATTTTTTTCAGTTGGTTTTCCTCTATAAAGAATCTTCTTGGGGTACCTCAGTGGCTCAGTCAGTTAAGCATTTGCGTTTGGCTCAGGTCATGATCCCGGGGTCCTAGGATGAGCCCCACATAGGGCTCCCTCATCAGTGGGGAGCCTGGTTCTCCCTCTGCCCTGTCCCCTGCTCCTGCTCTCTCTCTCATTCACTGTCTCTCGAAGGAAGGAAGGAAAGAAGGAAGGAAGGAGAAGGAAGAAAGAGAGAAAGAGAGGAAAAGAAAGAAAGAAAAGAAAGAAAGAAAGAAAGTCTTCTTTTATCAACTATTTGGTTATCATAAAATATGGTTTGTAAAGGAAAGGCAGGATATGTGTTTGGTAAATGTTTCTTTGTTGTCATTTACCAGTTTTCAGAACAATGATTTTGGAGTATTAGCAATTACCAAATGTGACTAATGGGGGAGAGGGTGGGGAAGCTAGAAACTACCAAAAGTTACTAATGAATTCATTTTGTGGCATCATTCTATGAATACAGTGGATTTTTAAAGAATACATTTTATGGATTTCAGTGGATTCAATCTTTTTTTTTTTAATATTCAACTTGTTTCCATCTTTGGCTACTGACAGCCCCTTGAAAGTGTCCTGGCCACTGCTATATAATATGTCCCAAGTTCATCTTAAGAATTCCTGTCTCAAACATATTAAATAAAATGAATTTAAATAAAAAATTCCTGTCTCAGACTGGGCATTAACTACTTCCCCAAGAAGCCCTGGTGTCTTTTAAGAAGAAACTGTATTTGGAAACCATGATCTGAGCAGTAAGGATGCTCATTGCTACTGGGTCATTGATTCAGTGGATAGAGATAACAAATATGCATCAACAGAGAAAAATAATGACTTCATACCAATAATTCCAGTTTCAGAGTCCAGAAATGGACCCACACATATATGCTCACATAAATTGCAACAAATGAATTCTTTACAAAAAAAACATTCTTTTCAACAAAAGGGGGTGGAAAAACTGAGTTTCCATATGGGGAGAAGGATCCTTGACCACGACATCATATGATATGCAAAATTAGTTTCACACGAATCACAGATCTTCACATAAAAACTAAAACTGTAAATGTTCTAGAATAAGATATAAAAGAAGATCTTTGTAACTAGGAGGCAGGCAATATTTCTAAGGTCTCAAAAAGTATGGATCATTTAAAAATCAGTAAACTAAACTTCATCACAAAATTAAATATTTACAACATAGATATCTAATAAAGAACTTACATGCAGAATACACAAACAGTTCCTACAACTCAATAATAAAAAGACAATTTTAAAGATGGGTAAAAAACTTAAACAGTCTGTTCACAAAAGATGTATGTCAATAAGCACATGAAAAATGTTCAACATCATTAGTCATGAGAAAATGCAAATTAAAATCACAGTGAGATACCACCACACACAAACAGGAATAATTATAATGAAAAAAGCTGAGAATACCAAATGTTGGTAAGGATGTGGAGTGACCAGTACTCATATACACTGCTGATGGGAAATAGTTGCAGTTTTTGTAAATTTAAATATATAGTTAGTATATTACCTAGCAATTCCACTCCTAGGTATTTACCCAAGTAAAATGAAAACCTATATCCACAGAAAGACTCATTAGACCTTTATTCAAAATAGCCCCAAGCTAGAGATAGCCCAGCTGTCCATCAAGAGGAGAATGGGCGAACACATTAAGATATATTCATACAGGGGCGCCTGGGTGGCTCAGTTGGTTAAGCAACTGCCTTCGGCTCAGTTCATGATCCTGGAGTCCCGGGATCGAGTCCCACATCGGGCTCCCTGCTCAGCAGGGAGTCTGCTTCTCCCTCTGACCCTCCCCCTCTCATGCTCTCTGTCTCCCATTCTCTCTCTCTCAGATAAATAAATAAAATCTTAAAAAAAAAAAGATATATTCATACAATGGAATACTAGTCAGCAATAAAAAGAAATGAGCCACTGAATCCCACAAGGACATGGATGAATCTCAAAAAGGGTGCTGAGAGATAGACACCAGAAACAGGTGTATAAACTCAGTGGTATGATTACATCTATAAGATTCTGGAAAAAATACCTATATTGATTGAGATCAGAATAGTAGTTGCCTCTAGGGAAGGGACAGGATGGAACCTTCTAAAGTGATGGAAATTTTCCATACTTTGACAGTGCAGCCTGTGCTGGGATGATAGCAGCATTTACTGAGCACTGCTCTGTGTCTGGCAATGGGCCTTTACTTGGCTTTTTACATTTAATACCTCACCTGAATTCTGTAACAGCTCTGCGAGGCAGATGCTGATATCTCCATTTTATATAAGCAAAAACAAAGACTCAAGTAACAAGTACTCAAGTAACAAGTTCAAGGTCACAGAGTTAAGTACAAGTCACAGAAGTGATTTGAACCCATGTATAACTCCAAAGTCAATATCGTGGAGCCTCTTGGGCAAACCAGTGGAGAACTGAGACCAGAAGACCAATGAGTAGGCCACTGAGGTCATACCATAACCAAGTGCTGGTGGGAAACAAGGAGGAAGGCAGACACATCACTAAAGCAGTGTGACTTGTAACTTTGTGGCAACAGTGGAATGGGGCCAAAAAGGGTCAATAAGGAATAGAAGAACTATATCAGCACTGGAAGAACTGGGGAGTGAGTTTTCTAGGCACTATAAGATAGCTTTTAAGACATGAGTTTGAGATAACATCCAAAAGCCAATGACCAAAGGCAGTTGGAGATTAAAACCTAGAAACTGGGTGGCAGTCAAGACCGGAGAAAACAGAAATTGAAGATGACCAGAGAGAGCGGAAGGGTTCCCAAAGGACAGTCAAGACAGACAAGCAAGACAAGCAGCACTGAGCAAATCCCAGACAGGGGCAGGCTTTACAGAGGAAAGGAAGGAAAAGGTGTTTAGTAACACCTTATTCAAAATTTATTCAATTTCTCTGGAGGGGTAGACGAACCATGAGAGACGAAGGACTCTGAAAAACAAACTGAGGGTTCTAGAGGGGAGGGGGGTGGGAGGATGGGTTAGCCTGGTGGTGGGTATTGAGGAGGGCACATTCTGCATGGAGCACTGGGTGTTATGCACAAACAATGAATCATGGAACACTTCATCTAAAACTAATGATGTAAGGTATGAGGATTAACATAAGAATAAAAAAAATTTATTCAATTTCTCAATAAGAGAAATAATCATGATAACATAATCATGTCATAGATAAAAAAGGAATGACTAGAATTTAAAAAAAGAAAAAGGTGTCAAGGAAGGGTGTTTCATCACCACAGTTCATAAGCCTGAGGAAAGTTCACTGACTGGGTCATTTCCAGGCAACTGATACCAGTCGTTGGTAATCCTGTGGCCTGAAGTCAAACTTCAAGTTACTGGATCTTTCTTGGTACACTTTCCCCAAAAACCCTGTATGTTTTGACATGTTTGCTTCCACACTGTGTCCAGAATTTCCGCATAGAGGGAGTTAGGAAATACCGTTTCTTGGAAGGAAGGGCTTGAACCTGCATTTGCATAAGGCTGACCATATCCACTATGGAGCAAAATGAGGGACCGATCTTTGTCTCCTCATCTTACCCTAGGGGACTCAAGGATTAGATTGCTAATACTGGCAAAGCTCTCTGAATAAGCTAAAACAGAATGCGTTTTATTAAAGTGGAGGAATAACTCTAAGAAGGAGGCAAAGGGAAGGAAAGGACATTGACATTCCCCTACTTGTGTTCTTTTATTCTTCTCCACAGTTAAGCGCTAATCAAGAGAAAGATACTCTTACCTCCAAAGAGAGAGAGTCAAGTTCAGGGACATTGCCAGGGCTGTGTTCTCCAGAGTGAAAATTCTCCAAGGGATTCAACTCTCAGTGGGCATGGGTGTATGGCTCTTTCCACTCTCTTCTTCTACTAAGAAGGCTGGTATACAGCATAGCCAGAGGCCTGCACCCCTGGCAAAGGTCTGGCCATGGTTTTTTGTTTTTTGTTTTTTTCCTCTCTCTCTCCCCCCTCTCTCATCCAGACCCAGTCTGAGATTTAGTAGCTACCTGTGGCTTAGGTCAGCTCTGTTCCAGACCCCTGGGCAAATGCACAGCCCTTGGCTGTGTCTCCCGCCTCTCTCCATTGGTACAAGCTGGTACGCATCTGTGTGAAGGGGAAAGGCAGGCTCCCCTGCCTGAGTGTTAAGATGCAAGACTGATGTTTCAACACTGAGGCAAATACACAGGGAAAGTCACAACCAACTTTGTTCCCAGTCTGGCAGGTGGACCTAATATAGGAAGTAAGGCTAAAAGCAACCTTCTATGCAGACCCACATAATAAAGAAGGTTTCTGTGCCTTGCTTGTCCATCAGCTCCCTCAGAGATGCTGTACAAAGGCATCTGAAATGGGGCTCTAGCATTTCCCAGTCCTCTGGTCAAACGTCATCATAGGAACTTATTAATACTCCATCCTAACACCTCAAAGAGAAATCAAAATTCATCAAGCTACAGAACCCAAGAATTACTTTGCATTAATTACAACCAACTCATCAAAAAAAAAAAATCCAAGAATTATTTTGTATTAATTATAAGCAAATCTCTAAAGGAGCCATCCCCATGAGTTATTTTCAAGTGTTTGATGTTCTGGGAATATTCATGTGCATGAGCTGTTTCCAGCTCCGGTCACTGTGTCCTGATTATTATTTTTTCAAAATCTGTTGGACTAGAGAGATAATATGAGAGTACACTTTGAATCACCAAGCTTTTGAAAGTAATTTATATTTCTATCATTAATGATTTGAACACAACATTCTAAATCCAAACGTAACCTCCCCAAATTGAGGCTTTCTTGTGGATAATTTTATATCTGCATCATACAAACATGTGGCCATTTCCCCTAGGGCTCATGAAAGTCACCCTGAACAGACAATCTGGAAGAGGAGTATAAAGGCATCTGTGAGATGTGATGTGGGAAAATTGTTTTTTCCCAAACTGATCAGTGCTGTACCACCAAATGCAGAATCACAACAAATCAGAGGAGTTAAAAGTCTGCTTTGAAACAGAAAACCATGGAGGGCGAAAGTGGCAATGCCCATCCTGGACACACTGGCAGGGTAAATGGAGGCATCTGTAAACTCAGGGTCCTGAGCCAGAGCAGCCAAGCACACAAAACCTGCTCTGGCTAAAGGTTAATGAGCAGCCACACACACAGATATGACCCCAAATGAAAATATGTCCCATTTCTCAGTCTAAAAAATTTAGGAACCATCTTAGTGCAGGTTTTTGCCTCTGTTATTCCAGCCCCTTCTTGGGAGACCCTGGGTGTCTACACCATGCTCTAGGCTTCATTCTCCCCATGCAATTGCGGCCCCAAATCTGCATGCTCTCTGCCTTGGAGCTTTGGCTTCCATGCTACATCTCAAGCCTTCCCTCTCACACCCTGCCCAAACACCAGGGCCCATGGGAGCCTGGCTTTCCCCAGTTAGGAGAAGGACACTGAAAAAATTTCACTTGATGCGTAGGACCCACCAATTCCCAACGCTGTATTCTGCTGAAATGAAGTAACCCATCAAACCTGAAAGCTGGAAGTATGTCATGGTCAGAGTCTGGGCACTTCTCAAATATGACAGAGGCGAATGTTTTAATTAATAATCCCCCCCGCAAACCTGAAGGGACTCTCTATATGAGAGTATCTTAAAAACAACCTTGCCCCAGCTCCCCTGAACCACAGTGGTCCCTGGACCCCCATGATTAGTACAGAATCAGTCTAGCACTTAACTCCAAGGACAGGAGAACACTGTATTGACTTATTTCAAGTATACAATTTATTCTGGTCACCTGCCCCAGGAGACTGCAATGCCCTTTCCTGTTTGAAGCAGAGACCCTGCATTTTAGCAACATGGAAACCTACTTCTATGTCTCCCCTCTCCATGCATATTTGAAAGGTAAAAAATTTTAGATAGAATAAGCTCAATTACAAAATCACCGAAAAGAGAAGTTTAACACTTGAGGGATTTATGCACTAAAACATACACTCTTTTTGATTACTCAGATAGCTAAAGTAGCTTAGAATTGATTTACACAAATATATCTGGAGCCATTTTTGAAAGGGAGGACACAAAAAGTAGAAGTGGGTGTTAATTTCATATCCAAAACTTAAGATATAATGTTGTTTATGACTAATTCAAAAAAGTAAATTTTATTAACTCAAAGGTGCATCAAGTTTCCAATTTCTACCAGGAAATGAAGGAGTAAAGGAATGACTGATCATATATGTACAATGCCCAGGAAAGTGCTGGAAGAGAGTGGGGTGGAAGAACAGGAAGGAAACCTTCTCAGGAGGGAGTGTGACTCCTCTTAGCAGCAACACCCCCCCCAGGGTCTACCCCCAAAGCGTGAAAGCTTTGTCCAATTGAATTCTGACTTCAGTGCAGCACTTGCTGAAGTATGAAGGGGCTTTTATGAGCTGGGCCCTGAGCTAGAGCACATCCTCTTGAGTTCTACATACCACATCTTCCCTCCTTCCCTGTGATCTATCTATGAGCTGGTAGGGCAACATTCAGGAGAGAACATGAATCATTCATTCAATTCCTGGTTCATTTGCAATATGCTGAGCATTTATAATGTAAATTTTATAGGGCTCAACGAGGAAGGAACTAGAAAAAACTCAAGAAATGGTCCCTTCCCTTCAGGGCCCACAGAAAGGTATCCACGTGTGAAACAGATCATGGAATAAAATGCTATCTTGGTGCTATCAGGCAGAGGGAGTGATGATCCAAGTCATGCTTGTCATTTTTTCTTATACTCTGTAAAAATTCAATTAATACATGTATGACACAGACAATACAAAGGTCCCTGACATCCCATTTCCTCAAAACTCACCATGCATAAGGGTTTGCTGTAGAGGGCAGAGGAAATACATGCAAATACATGCAAACATAGATGTATGGAATATAGCCCATAGCTTGCTATTCTTCACTGAAGGATGTAGCAGAGACTTCTATATCTTACCCCATTCCATAGATAAAACGCTAACTTGTTCTTTTAAGTAACTGCACAGTATCCCGTGTTAAGATGAAATTCCATGATACAGCCAGCAATCCCAAGAAGGACGGGTGAAGTTCAGGCACCACCTGGCTACGTACAGCGTTCACTCTACACAAAGTGACTGTCTCCAGCCACAGCCAGCTGTTTCCTTCCCCTGGAGTCCCAGAAATGGGCAGCAGAGGCAAGAGCTCCTCTCTAAGGAACACATTCCAACATTTGAAACAGGAAGTGGCAGTGGCGATGCCTCATCTCAAGGACCGAGGAGCAAGAACACTAGGCTGTAGGAAGGATGGAAAGGAAAATGATGGGGGTGGGAGAGAAACTTGGGGGGCAGGGGCTCCGAGTATCATGTTTGGTTCTAGCTGTTCCTGGGGCCCAAGAATGATTCGTATCTTGAGTTCCATCAGACATGCTCTCTCTGGTAAGACATCTTCTTTTTTTTCATGTGGCTAATCTGAATTTCTGATATGTGTATGTAAGAGTCCTAACCAGCTCAAGGGACTGGGAGTTCTACTTGTTTTTTTAAGTCTTCCTTTAGTGGGACAGAGCATCAAGCTCCCAGCTGTCAAATTTCAAGTTAGTTATCCTCAAAAGTGTCATGCTTTCTCGACCCCATGCGTTATCCACCCTCCTCATCTTCCCTTTCAATCTATATTTATTTTTTAATTTTTTATTTTTTTCAGAGTCAAAGCCTTCCTGCAGTCCAGGTCACCTTCTTCTCCCCAGAGGCAACTAGTTTCGCTTCTTTTACCTAATTATCATTCCTCACCCCCATTTCTCTAAATAATACACACTTGCATTTTTTGAGTTGCAGGCATTATCTGTTGACTTCCTCCTACGCTGGAAGGAAGATGCAGCTCTTTCCCCATGCCCTACCTCACACCCACACAGCTCCCACTCCTCATTCCCCCACTATAGGTATCTCTTACTTTCAATCAGATTGACAGTGATTACATCATTATGACTATATAAACACTATTCCCAATTAAGTCACATGGAAAACTATGATTATTTTTCCTTTCCTGGGCAACTTCATGTTTCCTCTAGAGTTAATAACTTTGAAGACTCGACTCTCATTTTAATGGTGCTTTGGGAGTGTGGTAGGGTGAATAATGCCCCCTCCCCCAAAGATACCCATATCCTAATTCCTGGAAACTGTGTCACCTTACATGGAAAAGGGAACTTTGCAAATGTGATTTGGTTAAGGATCTTTTTTTTTTTTTAAGATTTTATTTACTTATTTGTCAGAGAGCACGAGCACAAGCTGGGGGGGGGGGGAGCGGCAGGCAGAAGGAGAAGCAGGCTACCTGCTGAGCAAGAAGCCCAATGGGGGACTCAATCCCGGGACCCCAGGATCATGACCTGAGCCACAGTCAGATGCCTGACTGACTGAGCCACCCAGGCGTCCCATCGGTTAAGGACCTTGAGATAGATTATCCTGGATGATCCAAATGGGCCCAATGTAATCACAAGTATTCCTATAGGAGGGAAGCAGGAGGTCAGACTGAACAGGTGATGTGAAGACAGAAGTACGACGTTGCAGTGACACAAGGGCCAAGAAACAAGGAACACAGGCAGCAGCTAGAAGCTTTTCAGCTTGGGTTTTCAAGGCAAGGAAACAGAAGCCTCCTGAAGGAATGAAGCCGCCAACATCTTGACTTTAGACTCTTGATCTCCAGAATTGTAAGAGAATACATTTTTGTGTTGTTTTAAGCCACCAAACTTGTGGCTTTGTTACAACAGCAGTAAGAAGCCAATACAAGGAGGCAGCAAAAGTAACTCCCTTTGTCAAGTCCGTCATCTTGACCCAGAAGCCCTCAGCTACTTCCTGCTGATGAGATGCACTTCTGAGTCTGCGTCAGCTGAGGACCAAGAACTCAAAGACCCCGAGTTGGATAATACCGGAGACGCTATTTTCACTACGTTGTTCTGGGAAAAATTTATGAGCTGGCTTATTTTTGGTCATCCAAAAATGTATCAAATTATAGCACAGGAAACTCCTTGGACTGGGAGCCACACATCCAGGTGTCAGCACCTGGGGGTCAGCCACTATCAGCACCTAACAGAGTGACTGTGGTAAACTCATTCCATTTTCCTGAGCCCTAATTTCCTTGTTAGAAAATAAAGAAGGAGCACTCTGTGATACTGGAGGTTTCTCTTAGCTCCAATATTTTATAAGTCAGAATGTGGCAAATGAATATTCAATAGTACTCATTTACTCTAAACCTATTAAAACTCCATAGGGAAAATTATTTCCATACACTATCAATGAAGACATAGGATAACGAACTGGTATTGTTATTTATAAATCAATACTCCAAAGCTAAAAATTAGGTATTAGAATAAGCCATGCAGAGAAAGAATGATGATAGTAAACACCTCTAGGGCTCTTACCATGTGCAAAGTACTATTCTAAGTGCTTTAACAGATATCTAACCAAAAATCTCCTTAACTCCATTTTACAGATGATGAAACTGAAGTTTGGAAAGGTTGAGTAACTGCCACAGCCATCTGGCTCCAGTCTATGCTATTACTCACTCTGCAAGACTGCGTTTTGGTAACTGAAAATGGAAAAGAAGGACTATCTGTGAAGTTTGTTGTGCGAATACAAAACAAAATACAGGGGCACCTGGGAGGCACGGTAGGTTGAACCTCCAACTCTTGGTTTCTGCTCGGGTTGTGATCTAAGGTCTGGAGATCAAGGCCCACGATAGCTCCTCCGAGCTCAGCAGGGAGTCTGCTTAAGACTCTGTCTCCTCCCTCTGTTCCTCCCTCCTGCACGCAGGTGCACGTTCTCTCTCACTCTCTCAATAAATAACTAATCTTTTAAAAAATACAAAAAACAACAGGTTTTAGAAAGATGAAATTAGGAACAGATAAGGCTAAGAAAGGGGAGGGGGAGGGGAACACATACCAAGTTGAATCTCTCACCACTAGAGAAATATAAAGGGCTAAAAAATAAGTAAACAGAAAGAAGGGAAAGAAAATTGACACACTGTGCCTTGAAAATAAATCTGCTTCGTTAAAATCTTATTTTGCAAAAGTTATTTTAGCATTTGTACACAGCAGGTCTGTTATCCCATGACAATCTTCTACTTCAGTGACATCTTTCTGCATTAGTTAATTAACAGGTGCCACTCACAGAGTGAGCCCATTGAGCTGCTGCTGCAGGAGACATGGAGCAATATTAGATATTCAATACCAGTGCTGTCAAGTAAATGACAACAATCAGCAGGGAATGCATTTCATTTTTAGTTTTCTAGTGGAGAAAATAAATATTACTTAGGAAGAATTTGATATGCACCTTCTACATATCAAATTTCTGAGAAAAATTTGAAGGCACATTGGAAATCAATTCAAGCTATAAAGGAACTTGTAAATGCTCACTTAAATTTGAATGTAAAAAATGAAGCCTTCAGAAATAACCACAGAGGAAAATAAATGAAGAAACGTGGTTAACAAAGCTGAAGAGGATTTAAAAAAAAAAACAAAACCAGAAGAGCATAATACTCATTCTTTACCTTCTTGCACTTGACTTCCTGATGGCTCTTGTCACATCTTATCTTTTGGAAAGGTGGCCTCCTTCTTTTGGTTTAGAAGACACCCCACTCTTCTGAGTTTCCTCCCTGCCCATTCCTTCTCAGTCTCCTGGAGCACTTTTCTCCAAAACCCCACAATCAAGTATACTTATCTGATGAATGTCTGTGTTGCCTACGAGACCATAAATCCTACAAGAGCAGAAAACACATCTGTTTGGGTTATTCCTATCTAATCTAAACCTTGCACAGACCCTGGCTCATAGCAGGTTCTCAAGAAACATGTGTTGAGTAACTAACATTATATGACCAAAGAAGGGCTCATTCTAGAAATTCACAGCTGATTAATCATTAGAAAGCCCACTACTGGAAATTACACTGAACAGTGTGTGGAAATAAAGATCACTCAAAGGAGAACAAGCAGAGGCTATTCAGAGCTTGCTACAGCAAGGGGGTCAGCCACTATCCCTTGCATTTGGCAGAGACTCAAAGACAGGCAGGGGAGTGGAAAAGCTTTATAGTAGAAAGACAGAAAGGCTTCAGGTATGCACTGATTGGAAGCTGTTGGTATGGGGAAGCTGAAAGCAGGTTAACTCGAAGTAGGGCATGTCATGTTATTGGTTTAGGGAGATTTGGGTTTCTGTGGTTGGTCCTGAGTCGGAAGCAGGGGCAAAACTTAAGGAAGCTGACAGTTACTGACCAAGCCCCGACCAATTTGTGCCAACTGCTACAAAGGTAGTGGTTTGGCATCCCGGAGTGGTTCCCACAGAGGCTGTAGTGTGGCTTCCTGGGCTAGGTGCTGCAGAGGTTGGGAGTCGGAGTTCTATTTTCATATCTGAACTGGCCATTGGCCATTTACATATAGCCTCTCAAGAGTGGAGGCATACCCATTAAGGTCAGGAACTGGAAAAGGATGCCCACTCCCAATTTTCATTCAAAATTCCTTGGCTAATCTAGCCAAGGCAATGATAATAAATATGTAACTACTCTGATAGTTAATAGGCTTCTCTAAAAGCCTACTTAGGGAGGGGATCAATGAGATTTGAACTCATTAAAAAAAATGAAGCAGAACTAGACATAGATATATGTCTATCACATCGAATATGGAAAACCAAGTTAAAAAATAGTACACATAGAATAACAGCATGTAGAGAAGGAATTTAAGAGTCATTGAACATGTCCTGTCTTTCAAGCACTGTGCTCTTTTACACACACAGTACCTTTACACACATTATCTCATTCAATCTGCCATGACCTCCCAGTTATCCCCACTACCCTGCAGATGAGAAGGTGGGGACCTTCCAGATAACTGGAAGTGAGGAAGAGCCCCAGACCCAGATTCTTCCTCGTTACCTTGTACTGCTTGGTAAGCCTTTACACATGAGGAAAACCCAGTTCATCGACCCAGGTGAGTTCACTTTTTCACTTCATACCCTTCTGCACTCATGAATGTGTTTATATTGAATACACATTACCTCTTTTTTTTTTAAGATTTTATTTATTTATTTGACAGTGAGAGAGAGAGCGAGAGCAGGAACACAAGCGGGGGGAGTGGGAGAGGGAGAAGCAGGCTTCCTGCTGAGCAGGGAGCCCGATGCAGGGCTCGATCCCAGGGCCCTGGGATCATGACCTGAGCTGAAGGCAGACGCTTAACGACTGAGCCACCCAGGCGCCCCCACACATTACTTTTATGATCAGAAAAGTTACAGTTATTTTACATCTTTAAAAAATAAAAAGAAGAAGGAATGATATAGTACTTTAGACACTTTTGGACCTGCGAATAAAGGCTACTGCTCAGGGTTCAGACTGAACCTCTGTAACACCATGTGAGATTCTTATTCCATTCTGACACCTTTGTGAGGCCTGTTCCACCTTGAAGGAAGTCTCAAGTGTCTCAGCCATGAGAAGCCTGATACCAAGAAAAGAAATACTACCTGGCATCTTGGGGGACATCAGAGGGCTGGCTTTGCCTGTCTAGTTGGGATGGCTTTGGCACAGGCGCATAATGCGAAAACCAAGGAGAGAGAAAATGGTGCTGAAAAACATGATAAGCTCTCATCATCCTTCCTGGAGGTCTCTAAGCAAAAGCAGTCTCATCCCTTTTCAGGACCCACCCCTCGTCCGTAAGCTCCACCCCAGTCCCTCTGCCTTGTCCAAACCTTCCACCCCCTGCCTCCCTGTCCGAGTCACTCACCTCATATAAGTCTTCCTCATCTCTCCCTTCACCTGTCTTTTTCAACTAAGCCAATTTCTCAGTTCCAAAGAAAACCTTCAACTGGCCTTGCTGCCCCCGAAAATACCATCCTATCCCTCTTTCCTTTACTGACAATGTAGACAAATCTGTTTCCTTTCCATTTTTTCTTCTAGTAAAGTCACCATTAGATTTTTCAAAAGGTACTTTACCACAGCACTTCACCTCTTTTCAACCCTGGCTTGTTTCTCATTGCCCTCCTGGGTTCTCTGTCGCTCATCGCCAGCTGGCTGGTAACAGAATACTTCACTGGGCACAATGGGATGGTAACGGGATCTTTCTGAAGACCAGAGCATCTAGACGGCAGGGTGTGGCATGCTTTCATTCTCTAGCTTGGCCCAGTGCTTCATAATCAATACGTGAATCTCCTCTGATAATGAAGCCAAATCCTACTAATAACTTGACAAGACGAAGAGCAACACCATCTCCCTTCCTGGCACAATCCTTTCTTCTCCCACCCAACCTGGGTAGAAGTAGATGCTTTCCCCCCTAACCTTCATCTCCTCTGAGACTTTCTGCAAAGTTCTCTCCAGGATAAGAAATGCACCTACTGTGCCTGCTGTGTTTTCAAGCTAGTCAGCACTAACGCACCCTGAGAGCCAGTAAACGTAATTCTACTATGGATTACTCACTGATCCCATTCCAGAAAGACCGTCTCTCAGATGTCACCTCCCACCAATCTTGGCTAGCAACATTCTAGTTGCTAGATTCTAATTATAAAGCCTAAAACATAGGCTATTAAGACATAGGCTGTGACTAGAATTATCCTCACATATGAATTCTTTCACTTTCCCAACTTATTTACCCGATTCAGAGGACAGGACTCCCAAACCGACATCTTTAGGAAGAGGCCAAAGGCATGATGAGTTTTTCCTCTCCCTGGGATCTGTAACCTCCTCCCTCTCAACCTGTATGCCTGACACTCAGTCCCAGCTGTGCCCCTTTCGCCACGCCCCTGTATGCTGCACCAGCTCCTTTCCTGTTCCGGGTTGGGCTGGTAGGTATCACCACATACCTACAGTTACAGTTTTCGCCTCCTGCAATTCTGCTTCCAATCTCCATCCCACCAGCAGGGTGGCCTAATCTTGCTTGGCATCACTGAGGGAATGTTCCCGCACTGCTAAGAGAGCCTGAGCACCGACCTTGCCATCTCTTACCTGGCTGAGCATTCAAGGCCCTCCACACTCTGGCTCCAGCCCAGCCTGCCAACACAAACCCACTCTTGCAGCCCGGATGTACATCCCCACCCCCACCCCCCATGCTCTCTTCCTTCACTCCTGCCTCTATGCTCGGCTCCCACTGCTCTTTGCGGCTAAGGTGGCCT
Organism: Neomonachus schauinslandi; assembly: GCF_002201575.2. Classification (NCBI taxonomy): domain Eukaryota; kingdom Metazoa; phylum Chordata; class Mammalia; order Carnivora; family Phocidae; genus Neomonachus; species Neomonachus schauinslandi. The sequence goes on along the minus strand of NC_058403.1, from coordinate 145,646,928 downwards.
CTCTTCCTCATCTTGCCTCCAGCCTCCACTTCACTCGTGCACTTTCACTCACCACTTTCTCCTTTGAAAGCTTCTGTTTACACCATCCATTTGTGCAATATCGTCCTGTATTGCTACTTATCCTTACACATAAAATGTTTCTCCCCAACGAGACCACAAACTCCCCAAGAAAGGAACTATCATGGAATAAAAAAGGTATTTTAGAAATATTGAATACATATATTTGAATTGCACAAGGCGCTTTTTGTGAGTTCTACACTGTCTATCACAGTGTTTCAAATATTGAAGGTATTCAGTAAATACCTTTTGAATGAACAAACAAGTGACTAATTTAGACCACTGGCATTTGAGGGTATGAATATATCTTGTGCATCATTCTACCCAGAGCCCATCTCAGTGGACTCATTAAATCTTTGGGTGAATGTCAGTGAGAAAAGCAGACAGAGGAAGGGGACAGTGTTTAGGTGAAGGTTATGAATATCATGGTTTAGAATTTGCTGTAAAAAAGTAAAACATTCAGTGGAAGAGTAATAGTCACTTAGAAGATAGAAGATCCCATTTACAACAGCAACAAAAGTAGATGAGATACTTAAGAATAGATGTATCAAGGACCCTGCAAGGTCCACATGAAGAAACAAACATTAATGAGGGATAAAGAATCAGACAAACAACTGGAGAGTCATACCATATTTTTGGCTAGAAAAGCTCAAAATCATAAACATGTTGATTCTTCCTAAGTTAATCTATGAATTAAAAGTAATTGCAAAGGGGCGCCTGGGTGGCTCAGTCGTTAAGCGTCTGCCTTCGGCTCAGGTCATGATCCCAGGGTCCTGGGATCGAGCCCCGCATCGGGCTCCCTGCTCTGTGGGAAGCCTGCTTCTTCCTCTCCCACTCCCCCTGCTTGTGCTCCTGCTCTCGCTGTGTCTCTCTCTGTCACATAAATAAATAAAATCTTTAAAAAAAAAAAAGTAATTGCAAAAACATTAGGACTCAACATGTTTTTTGAAACTAGACAAGCTAATTACAAAGTTATTGTGGGGAAAAAAATCAAAAGGTAAAATAGCAAGGAAACTCTTAAAATAGGTAAAGTAACTAGAAGTGGGAACTATCCCAATCAAATGTCTAACTACATAACAATACCATGAAAATTAAAAGAGTTAGGCACTGACATGTGAGTAAATAAAAATGAAAGGGAAAAATGAAGAGGCCAAAATCGGCACAAAAATACACAGATATTTAATATGACGGCATTTCAGATTGATGGAGAAAAGATGGAACGTTCACTTAATAGTACTACTGAGGAGTGATAAAATAATAAATCCTACTCTCAAGACTTAAAACCAAATATATTTCAAGTAGATCAATGATTTAGTAATCAAAACTGAATCCATAAAAGTAACAGAAAAAAATTAAGGAGAATTTAGAGTTGAGAAAGCATTCCTAATAGGACACAAAACCCAGAAGCTATAAAAGAGTTGTTAAATAATACTTACTAAAACTCTAATTTCTGTAGCAAAATACAACTTAATAAAATTAAACGTCAATAACTAAGTGTAAATATTTGCATAACATATCACAGGAGTCAATTTTCACTTACTTGTATTGAACACTGAGAAACTGGTAAGAAAACACTAGAAACACATGAAAAGTGGTCAAAGAAAATGAACAGAGAAATATTTCCAAGAGAAGGAAATACAAATGGCTCTTACGTAAAAGAAGAGATGCTCATAATAAGTAAACTTCAAAATAAAAAGAGACTGAGAGAGGACTGTGATATCCAGTCATGATGGTATAACTGGCACCAAACTCACCCTTCATAAGCAAGATTAAACCTAGACTAAATACATGACACAACCCTTTTTCAGATGTTAGACAACAAATAGTACAGGATTCTGATTCCTGAGAGAGAGGAGATGCAGGAAATAAGCCCTATAATCACCCTGGTATTCTTTCTGTCTTTCCTGGCATTTCTCCTTTTGAGGTACTTTCCCGACGAAGGCATGAGGTTGTGGGACTCAGAGCAGAGCAGCCTCACTTTGCTGCACAGCAGGAGAGTGGAGCTAGGGTTTGCTGAGGCAGCTGGAGTCTACCAGGCAGATTAATGAAGGGAGTGAAGCTGCTCAGAAAAGCAGTTTCGGAAATCTGCATAGTGGGACCCTTAAAGTCTTTGGTCACATGGTAAGATGTTGGTTGGATGAGATTCCAGGTGATGTGATAGACAACAGCTCCCTGGAAGCTGTGGGTTGATGGGAAAGCCTGAAATTGCACAGAGCTGGGAGACAAGAGTTCTGGCAATCCAGAGAGAACTCAATACTCTGAGTAATGGACTGAGACCTCAGAAAAGCCACACCTTATTAATAGACGCATGGAATTGGGGCACCTGGGTGGCTCAGTCGTTAAGCCTCTGCCTTCAGCTCAGGTCATGATCCCCGGGTCCTGGGATCGAGTCCCACATCGGGCTCCCTGCTCGGCGGGAAGCCTGCTTCTCCCTCTCCCACTCCCCCTGCTTGTGTTCCTGCTCTCGCTGTCTCTCTCTCTGTCAAATAAATAAAATCTTTAAAAAAAAAAAAATAGACGCATGGAACAAAAATTAAAAACAAGGCTTGAAAGAGTCAAGCTGAACTACCAGTAAATTAAATGACAGCCAGAAAGAACTCAATATTCTCTAAAGACACCAAAATTCAGACTCCCTATTGTGCCTACAGAACTGCCACCATGCAAAAATTATTATACATTGCAAAAAATCAGGGACTGAGAAATGTAACCCATAACCAAGAAAAAATATATATTAAATGGAGATATCAAGATGACCCAAGTTTTTAAAGTAGCTAATGAAAATATATTGAAAGGGGAGCCTGGGTGGCTCAGTCGTTAAGCGTCTGGCTTTGGCTCAGGTCATGATCTCAGAGTCCTGGGATGGACATCAGGCTCCCTGCTCAGCAGGGAGTCTGTTTGCCCCTCTACCCCTTCCCCCACTCATTCTCTCTCTCACTCTCAAATAAAATTAAAAAAAAAAAAAGCTGGATGCAAAAGACGATATATTGAATGATCCCATTTATATGAAATGCCCAGAAAAGACAAATCTATGGAAACCAAAAGCTGAAATGGGAAATATGGCCCAGCATAAATCTGCCCTAAATCTCATGTGCTGTATTATTTTCTGTCTCATCAAGTTTGCTGACAATTAAATATCAGGCTCAATTAAAATGGACTCTGTTTTACATCCTTCCCTGGACCCACTTCATTCATTCGATATTCTTTTACCAATACTTTCATTGAGCTAGGAACTCAATTCTTATGGGTAAAATGCAATAGAACATTGTTTTTCAAAGTTATTTTTACTGATGAAAACTCTTTTGCTAAGATGTATCATGAAAAGCCCCAACATGCAAAACAGATGAGAGTAGGGGTGCTCTGTTGAAATGAAGAAAGGCAATCTTGCTTGTGATCTACCTTTGAACACCTCCCAACCATCCACTTTCCTCTTATGGTGGTCTGGGCAATCAAGAATTGACTACATTCGACAGAAAAATCCAAATTAAATATTTGCAAAACTTCAGAAGCACCACAATGGAATCCTAGCATTTCTTGGCAAACTGGCAACTTTTTTCTTATGTGTAGGGTGCTGAAGGCAGGATACCTTGGGCAAATGCTTATTGATTGGCATAAAACGTGTGGTAGGCTCCCAGCCTGTGTACAATCTATCACAGAATGCAAAGGGTGGGAGTTAAAGTTTAACTTCTACACAAAGTAGTTAAACTTGAGAATTTTTTTCAGTTGTTCGATTTCACTTTTGACTTTTGCTATGTGGCAAAAAATTTTTAACATATTGAAATTTTAATTACTGTAAGCTTACCAACTTTATGAAAATGGCACATTCAGAGGTGACAATAAAATAACATCTGCTTGGCACATGGCAGCAAATGACAAGGTTGCTTGTGGCCAGAGACTCCCTGACTCGAAAGCCCGCCTCGCCCGTCCTACCCACCTGCCCTCATGATGCATCTAGTCCCTTTAACCCACGCACAATGTACCACATGCCATGGCCCAGAGTCTCCTGCAAGGTTTCTCCCTTCTCTCTGCCCAGAAGATCCCCCAGAGCACCTCAGCCAAAGGTCCAGTGGACATTCTGTACTTGTGTGAGCTTGCTGTACAGTCCTTATTTGTCCCTGCAATAAGTGTTAAATTCTGAAATTTGTTCTAATTTTACTTTTAGCTTTCAACTATTTTGCTAAAACATCTATTAATTCCTCCATTCCATTGCTGCTTTCATTTGAACTCCGAGTTGAATATTTGATCCACTTATCTTCACTTTTCTTATTTAAAATAAAAAGAATTCAAACCTATTTAATCTGGAAGAGCTTAACTGAAAATACAGAAAGCATAATATATAGATTCCCTGAGCCTTTATTTTCTAAATAATCTGATTTGTAGTTCTGATTTTTCATTAATTTTATGATATTTTGATACAATCAATAGATTATGAAGCATAATAAAACGAACACCTATAAATGTTATACTCAACTTGAAAATTAGAATATCACCAATTCCATTTAATCTGCCTGGATAATCCTCCCTGGATACACCCACTGTTTTACATTTTGAGTGTTTTATTCCCTGGCTTTTGCTTCCACAGTCTTATTTTATGTATGTATCCCTCAATGTATTGTTTCATCTTCAGTTTTATAAAATTCGTTATTACACTACACGTGGAACTATGCAGCTTGTATTTTTTTCTCAATAGTTTGTGTATTTGGCTTTGATTCATTCATTTCACGGCTGGAAAATATTCTTGTGTAGGATTTTGCCACATTTATTTATCCATTCTTCTACTGATGTTTACTGGTGTTGTTTCTGTGCTAATATGAATATTTTTGTATATTTCCCTTGACTGACATACACAAAAATTTCCCTAAGATTTGTAGAAGAGGAATTACTCAAAGGATATACAGATATTCAGTTTCACAAGGTAGTGGATCTACCGTCCACACTGGGGTTATGAATGCACACCTCCATGTACAGTGCTCACTTGGTTTCTTAACTTCACCAGTGATCCAGAGCCAATCTAATAGTATAAAATGGTATCTCATTGAGAACTTAATTTGTATCTCCCTACTAATAAAAAGGCTGTGTTTTCTATTTATTTATGATTTCATATTTATTTGTCATTTATCTCTTTAGTAAATGCCTATTTACTACTTTCGCTTAATTTTCTATTGGGTTGTCTTTGTCAGTTCTTCCTGAATTCAGGGAGCTCTTCATAGACACAGGAAGTTAATGCTAGGTCAATTATGTATGTCAAGAATAACTTCTCTCGATTTATGCCTTGTCTTTTTACTTTTTAGATGGTGTCTTGTGATAAGCAGATTTTTAAAAATTTGAGGTTCTCAAATAATATCAGTCCTTTTTTGTGATTAGTGTTTAAGAAGTCTTTGCATATCTTAAGATCATAAGGGAATTTCCTATATTTTCTTCCAAAAGTTTTTAAAGGATAGTCTTCTACATTTAAATACATAAAACTCCTGGACTTGGTTTTCATGAATGGTATCAAGTAGAGGTCCAATTTCTCTTTTGCCCCCATAATGAGAAATAATCATTCTGGGACCATTTACTGAATACTTCCATCACTTCTCCAGAGACCTGGAATGCCCCTTCCATCATGAAATACAGGTAGGGCTCTATTTTAAGTAATCTTTCTGTTCCTTTGATTTATTTGACCATATTGTAACTCTCACAAGAAGTTACATTACTGCAACAAAACTATCTTACAGAGATGGACATTTCTTAAGGTCTAATTAGCGTCCCGAAGGGCCATCAGTGGATGTCTCCTGGCTCTGGTACAGGGAGCACAGAGGCAAATAACAAAGCCAACAAGAGATCAAAACTTGGTTGTTAAACTAAATATGTGTAAACATTCCAGAGATCATCCCTACAAATAATTATGACATCAGCTCCTCTTTATAATATGAGCATGCTGTGATCTAAGGCTGATGCAGGAAACAGAGAGGAGGGCTTGGTTTTAGAGACTTCAGGTCATGGTTGTCAGCTCTAGTCCTGTAGGGCACCCCACCTTTCTCCAGACCTCTTCAGTGTTAGTAAGGCATAATATCAAAAGAGCTCTCAAGGTCCTGTCCATTCTAAAATTCTCAAAAAAGTTCCTGCTAATGATACAGGGTACCTAATTTTTTTTTTTTTTTAACAAATCAGCCATGTAGTTTAGATTGTTGAAAAATATTTAAAAACACTGAGTTCTGAGCTGGCTGAAAAATTATCCTAAATAATGATGTGTATTTTTCACTTCATATTTAACTTAAAATTATAACATACATGTAATTTGTATGCATGCTTTATACATCAATTAGGGGTTTTTTGGAGGGGGTCTTTTAAAAAAGAAGAAACCTGATAATTAATAGCTGATATTTTAATGTTCTAAAATGCAAAAAACAAACAAAAAAAAACCCCACACTCTGTCCTTCTGAAAAAAAAAATCTGAATCTTACTCAGGATGTCAATAGATTTTTACAATTAACAAGGACCACAATAAAAAAAAAGCTTTTGCATGGGGAAAGAAACCGTCAATAAAAAGGAAAGGCAACCTATTGAATGGGAGAAGATAATTGCAAATGACATATCTGATAAAGGGTTAATATCCAAAATATATAAAGAACTCCTACACCAAAAAACCCCAAACAATTCAATTAAAAAACAGGCAGAGGAACTGTATAGACATCTTTCCAAAGAAGACATACAGATGGCCAACAGACATGTGAAAAAATGCTCAACGTCACTAACCATCAGGAAAATGCATGCCCAAAGCACAAGGATATATCAGTTCACATCAGTTGGAATGGCTAAAAAAAAAAAAAAAAAAAAAAAAAAACCACAAGAAATAACAAGTGTTAGTGAGGACGTGGAGAAAAAGTAACCCCCATGCACTGTTGGTGGAAGTGTAAACTGATGTAGCCACTGTGGAAAACAGTATGGAGGGTCCTCAAAAAAATTAAAAATAGAAATACCATATAATCCAATAATTCCACTACTGGGTATTTACCCAAAGAATATAAACGCACTAATTCAAAAAGATACATGTGCCCCTATGTTTATTGCAACATTATTTACAATAGCCAAGATATGGAAGAAACATGAGTGTTCACTGATACATGAATGAAGAGGATGGTATATGTGTATACGCACATACGTATGTATACACACATACACACACAATGAAATATTATTCAGCCGTAAAAAAGGAAGGAAATCTTGCCATTTGTGACAAAATGGATGGGCCTAGAGGGTACAATGCTAAGTGAAGTAAGTCAAAGAGAAAGACAAATATCATATGATTTCATTTATATGTGGAATCTAAAAAACAAAACAAACAAAAACCCAGAAACAGACTCAACTACAGAGAGCTGGTGGCTGCCAAAGAGGCTAGGGGTGGAGAGATGGGCCAAACAGGTGAAGGGGATTAAGAGGTACAAACTTCCATTTATAAAATAAATAAGTCCGGGGGATGAAAAGTACAGCATAGGGAATATAGTCAACAACATTGTAACAACTTCGTATGGTGACAGAAGGTGACAACACTTACCTTGTCGGGCACTTCAAAATGTATAGAAATACTGAATCTCTAAGTTGTACACCTGAAGCTAATATTGCCACTATCCTTCAATTAAAAATAAATTTTAAAAAAGGTTATCACCACCACCGCCACCAACAACAACAAAAGCAAGGCCCCGAAAAGAGAAGCTAGAACTAGAAACACTGAGTTCCAGAACTTCAACAGTCAGAATTAGTCATTCAAATCAGTGTTTTGATTTCAGCAACAGTAAAGGCCATTTTGGTTGTGTCCAAAAATATAAAACAAAGCAAACAAAACAGAAAACAACAAAAAAAACTCCATAGAAAGATTTGTAAAATTTTTATTTTGGGTGTTTTTTTAAATTGGAAGTATAATTAACACACAGTGTTATATTAGTTTCAGGTGTACAATATAGTAATTCAACCATCTGTCCATCACTCAGCGCTCATCACCGTAAGTGTACGCTTCATCCTCATCTATTTCACTCATCCTCCTACCCACCACCCCTCTGGCAACCACCAGCTTATCTCTGTAAGTCTGTGTTTTTGTCTCTTTTTCTTTGTTTCTTAAATTCCAACACTAAAAAAAAAAAAACCCGATTGGGTGATTTGATTTTGAATTATGAATAGGATATACTACAACCGAGCAATTTCACTACTGGGTATTTACCCCAAAGATACAACTGTAGTGATCTGAAGGGGTACATGCACCCCGATGTTTATAGCAGCAATTCCACAATAGCCAAACTATGGAAAGAGCCTAGATGTCCATCAACAGATGAATGGATAAAGAAGATGTGGTATATATATACAATGGAAAATCATGCAGCCATCAAAAAAATGAAATCTTGCCATTTGCAACAACGTGAATGGAACTAGAAGGTATTATGCTAAGCGAAATAAGTCAGTCAGAGAAAGACAATTATCATATGATCTCAGTGATATGTGGAACTTGAGAAACAAGGCAGAGGATCATAGGGGAAGAGAGGAAAAAATGAAACAAGATGAAACCAGAGAGGGAGACAAACTGTAAGAGACTCTTAATCTCAGGAAACAAACCGAGGGTTGCTGGAGTGGTGGGGGGTAGGAGGGATGGGGTGGCTGGGTAATGGACACTGGGGAGGGTATGTGTTGTGAGGAGCACTGTGTATTGTGTAAGACTGATAAATCACAGACCTGTACCCCTGAAACAAATAATACATTATATGTTAATAAAAACAAACAAACAAACTAGGGTATATTCAAGTTGGTCAGGGAGAAAATGCATGTCCTCCCCCCTCCCCCAACACACACTGGTATGACTCTTCCTTCACATCTCTGCTCAAATGCCATCTTAAAAGACAGGCCTTCCTCAGTCATCCTGTGCACCACCCCAATGTCACATGTCCTACCCCCCCTTATTGGTCACGTCATGACCTAACATATATTTGACATGCAGATTGTATTCTGGGGGAGAGAGACCATAAAGAATCACTGTTAAGATAAAAGCCTTTGTTTTATTCCAGTGCCTGGAACAGTGGCAGGAATCAGTTCTCATCAAACATTTAAATAAATGAATATGTGAATGACTAAGTGGGTGGAAGTAAAAGCCACTTCCATTATTTGGGACTATAAAATGGCTCAGGTCTTCAGACTGATATATGCAAATATGGAAATGTAGAGCATAACTTTGAATTTAATTTTCCATCAATGTCTGATTACCTCCTGATTAAATCTGACAACCTGCAAAGGGAGAAAAATCATTATTAGATCCCAACCTATCATCTGTAACAACCGAAATGTAACTAATGATACATTTTATTATACATAGCTTTTAAAGGGAAAAAATAAATGGCCATACTCTCACTGTAAAAAAGTTTCCATGAACTTTGCTCTATATTTGAACATAGCCACATAAATGTATAGTTAAACTTGAGTTATAAATGTAAACTGTAAAATATTTAAAGTTTCGTTTGTAGATAGATCATTTTGAATCTAATCATGAATTGTAATTTAAAATTCACCGAGTTGTGGCTTTCTATCACAGATATATTATGTGTATATAATATACAGAGTGTCCCTTAAAGGGAAGAAAATGAGCATTCTTCTCAATGACATCTACATGTCCTATTAAATTCTCAATATAACTAGGGGCTCCTGGGTGGCTTAGTTGTTAAGCGTCTGCCTTCAGTGCAGGTCATGATCCCAGGGTCCTGGGATCGAGCCCTGCACCGGGCTCCCTGCTCCATGGGAGCCTGCTTCTCCCTCTCCCACTCCCCCTGCTTGTGTTCCCTCTCTCGCTGTCTCTGTCAAATAAATAAATAAAATCTTTAAAAAAATTCTCAATGTAACTAAATAACAATGACATGATCCCCACCTCACAGATGACAAAGTAGCTCACACATGCACTGGCGGGATGCACGAGGTCGCACAGCTATCATGTAGTAGTGCCAAATGACAATCGAATCTGACTGACTTGAACCTAAGGCACCCATATACCCAATGTTAAGCCACTATCTGCGTCTGTAAGAAGTACTAGGCTCTTTTAGAAAACCTTTTTTACGGGGGCGGGGAAAGATGGCGGAGGAGTAGGAGACCTGGATTTCGTCTCCTCTCAGGAATTCAGCTGGATAGGGATCAAACCATTCTGAACACCTACAAACTCAACAGGAGATCAAAGAAAAGAAGAGCAACAACTCTCTCATCAGAAAAGCGACCACTTTCTGGAAGGTAGGACGTGTGGATAAGTGAACCCGAGGTGATATTCGGGAGGATAGACGGCGGGGGAGGGGTCTCCGGCGGGCGCTTCTGGCAAGTGATAGAGCCGCGGAGCACAAAATCGGAACTTTTAAAAGTCTGCTCCGCTGAGGGACATCACTCTGGTGGCTAAGCGGGGGG
>NC_058403.1:145607992-145626470 GCF_002201575.2 Neomonachus schauinslandi | reverse complement strand
ATTATTTCTCTTCTCCTGCTGGGTTTAGGCTTTATTTGCTGTTCTTTCTCCAGCTCCTTTAGGTGTAGGGTTAGGTTGTATACTTGAGACCTTTCTTGTTTCTTGAGAAAGGCTTGTATTGCTATATACTTTCCTCTTAGGACTGCCTTTGCTGCATCCCAAAGATTTTGAATAGTTGTGTTTTCATTTTCATTGGTTTCCATGTATTTTTTTAATTCTTCTTTAATTTCCTGGTTGACCCATTCGTTCTTTAGTAGGATGCTCTTTAGCCTCCATGTATTTGAGTTCTTTCTGACTTTTGTCTTGTGATTGAGCTCTAGTTTCAAAGCATTGTGGTCTGAAAATAGGCAGGGAATGATTCCAATCTTTTGGTACCGGTTGAGACCTGATTTATGACCTAGGATGTGATCTATTCTGGAGAATGTTCCATGGGCACTAGAGAAGAATGTGTATTCCGTTGCTTTGGGGTGGAATGTTCTGAATATGTCTGTAAAGTCCATTTGGTCCAGTGTGTCATTTAAAGTCTTTATTTCCTTGTTGATCTTTTGCTTAGATGATCTGTCCATTTCAGTGAGGGGGGTGTTAAAGTCCCCCACTATTATTGTATTGTTGTCGATGTGTTTCTTTGCTTTTGTTATTAATTGGCTTATATAATTGGCTGCTCCCATGTTAGGGGCATAGATATTTACAATTGTTAGATCTTCTTGTTGGATAGATCCCTTAAGTATGATATAGTGTCCTTTCTCATCTCTTATTACAGTCTTTGGTTTAAAATCTAATTTGTCTGATATAAGGATTGCCACCCCAGCTTTCTTTTGGTGTCCATTAGCATGGTAAATGGTTTTCCACCCCCTCACTTTCAATCTGGGGCTGTCTTTGGGTCGAAAATGAGTCTCTTGCAGACAGCATATCGATGGGTCTTGTTTTTTAATCCAGTCTGATAGCCTGTGTCTTTTGATTGGGGCATTTAGCCCATTTACATTTAGGGTAACTATTGAAAGATAGGAATTTAGTGCCATTGTATTGCCTGTAAGGTGACTGTTACCATATATTGTCTGTGTTCCTTTCTGGTCTATGTTGCTTTTAGGGTCTCTCTTTGCTTAGAGGACCCCTTTCAATATTTCTTGTAGGGCTGGTTTCGTGTTTGCAAATTCCTTCAGTTTTTGTTTGTCCTGGAAGCTTTTTATCTCTCCTTCTATTTTTAATGACAGCCTAGCTGGATATAGTATTCTTGGCTGCATATTTTTCTCATTTAGTGCTCTGAATATATCCTGCCAGTCCTTTCTGGCCTGCCAGGTCTCTGTGGATAGGTCTGTTGCCAATCTTATGTTTCTACCATTGTAGGTTACATATCTCTTCTCCCGAGCTGCTTTCAGGATTTTCTCTTTGTCTATGAGACTCGTAAGTTTTACTATTAGATGTCGGGGTGTTGACCTATTTTTATTGATTTTGAGAGGGGTTCTCTGTGCTTCCTGGATTTTGATGCCTGTTTCCTTCCCCAAATTAGGGAAGTTCTCTGCTATAATTTGCTCCATTATACCTTCTGCCCCTCTCTCTCTTTCTTCTTCTTCTGGGATCCCAATTATTCTAATGTTGTTTCATCTTATGGTATCGCTTATCTCTCGAATTCTGCCCTCATGATCCAGCAGTTGTTTATCTCTCTTTTTCTCAGCTTCTTTATTTTCCAACATTTGGTCTTCTGTAGTACTGATTCTCTCTTCTGCCTCATTTATCCTAGCAGTTAGTGCCCCCATATTTGATTGCACCTCATTAATAGCCTTTTTGATTTCGACTTGGTTAGCTTTTAGTTCTTTTACTTCTCCAGAAAGGGTTTCTCTAATAACTTCCATATTTTTTTCAAGCCCAGCTAGTATCTTTAAAGTGATGATTCTGAACTCTAGATCTGACATTGTACTAATGTCTGTATTGAGTAGGTCCCTGGCAGTCAGTACTACCTCTCGTTCTTTTTGTTGAGGTGATTTTTTCCGTCTTGTCATTTTGTGCAGAGGAGAATAGATTAATGAGAGAACAAAATGCTAGGAGAGTAACAACGTCTCCAGAAAATATACTCTAAACAAATCAGAAAAGACCTGAAGCAGCGGGAAAAGAAAGGGAAAGAGAGAAAAAAGAAAAAGAAAAAAAAGAAAAAGATAAAGATAAAAACAAACAAAAACAAACAAAACAAAACAACAAAAAAAACTAGAATGTGATCAAATATGATCAGGCTGGTATATAGATGAGTGCCACACACTAGATTTTGGGTGTATTTTGGTCTGTTAGAAAAAAGTGCCTCCCAAAATTTTAAAGAAAGAAAAACTTACATATGTACAAAAATAAGGGTTGATATGACAAAGGGATGGAATATGACTGTAAAGATGGAAATTATAAAAAATTTTATAAAAGGAATTGATAAGAAGTTGTTTGAAAAAAGAAAGAAGAGGATTTAAAAAAAGAAAACAGGAAAAAAAAGGGAGAGAATGTGATCAGGCAGGGGAGTAGAAAAAACCATATACTAGAGATTTAGGGTATATTTTGATCTGTTAGAAGAAACTATCTCAAAATTTTAAAGAGAGAACAACATATATATATGCCAAAATACAGGTAAGTACTATGAAGGGGTAGAATATGACTCTAAAAATGAAAAATAAAAATGTTTTTTAAAAAAGGGATTGATAAGATGTTGGTTGAAAAAGGGAAAATCATCCTGGAGTCCCGGGATCGAGTCCTGCGTTGGGCTCTCTGCTCAGCGGGGAGTCTGCTTCTCCCTCTGACCCTCCCCCCTCTCATGCTCTCTCTATCTCATTCTCTCTCTCAAATAAATAAATAAAAAGAAAAAGGGAAAAACATAAATTCAAAAAAAAAAGAAAAAAGAAAAAAAGACAGTTAAAAAAAATTAACTTTGAAAGACTAAAGAATCATGGTAAAAAAGCCATGAATTCTATGTGCAGTATTCCCCTAGCGCTGGAGTTCTGCCGTTCTCATTGATCGGTAAACTTGGTCTTGGCTGGCTGTTCTCGCTGATCTTCTGGGGGAGGGGCCTGTTGCCGTGGTTCCCAAATGTCTTTGCCGGAGGCGAAATTGCCCCTCCCTTGCCCGATCTGGGCTAAGTAATCTGCTTGGGTTTGCTCTCGGGAGCTTTTGTTCCCTGCAAGCTTTCCAGGCAGTTTTGGAGGCCGAGAGTGAAAATGGCGGCCTCCCAATCTCTGCCCCGGAGGACCCGAGAACTCGGGGCCCTGCTCCTCAGTGAGCCCCCAGAGAAAAGCCGTCAGTCACTCCCGTCTCCCCGGTCTCCAGCCGCACTCCGTGCTCACCCGGCCTGTGACCGTGCGTTTCTATCTCTGGCACCCGACCCCAGGTGGAGTCTCCAAACCCAGCAGATCCCTGCGGCGCACTCCCGCGCGGCTCCTCCCAGGGGAGGAAGGCGAGTCTCCCCGGATCTGCCGCTTGTTGGGTCCCTGCTGGAGGAGCAGGGGCCCGACTGTGCCGCGGATCACGGTTTATGGCAACCCCGAGCTGAGAGCCCGCGCCTGGGCTCCGCCTCTGCAGCCGGCTTCCCTGCTCCGATACCTGGGAGCTCTGCCACACTCAGTCACCCCCAGTCTTTCTGTGACCCGTGGGTCCTGAGACCACACTGTCCCGGAGGGTTCCACCCCCCGCTTAGCCACCAGAGTGACGTCCCTCGGCGGAGCAGACTTTTAAAAGTTCCGATTTTGTGCTCCGCGGCTCTATCACTTGCCAGAAGCGGCCGCCGGAGGCCCCTCCCCCGCCGTCTATCCTCCCGAATATCGCCTCGGATTCACTTCTCCGCACGTCCTACCTTCCAGAAAGTGGTCGCTTTTCTGATGAGAGAGTTGTTGCTCTTCCTTTCTTCGACCTCCTGTTGAGTTTGTAGGTGCTCAGAATGGTTTGATCCCTATCCGGCTGAATTCCTGAGAGGAGACGAAATCCAGGTCTCCTACTCCTCCGCCATCTTGCTCCGCCTCTCCTCAAGCAGATACTTAAGCACAAATGTTCGTTGCAGCATTATTCACAACAGCCAAAGGGTAGAAACTACCCATGTGCTCATCAACAGATGAATGGATGACAAAATGTGGTGTATATAATAAAATATATGTACATTGGAATATTATTCAGTCATAAAAAGGAATAAAAATCTGATATATACGACAACATGGATGAACTTTGTGAACATTACCCCAAATGAAAGAAGCCAGACGCAAAAGGACAAATAATATTATTTCACTTATGTGAGGCACCTAGAATAGACAAATTCATAGAGTCAGTAGAATAGCAGTTCCCAGGGCCTGGGAGGAGGGGGATGGGGAGTTACTGTTTAATGGGTCCGAAATCTGTCTGGGATGATGAAAATGGTCTGGATACAGTGGCATCGGTTACCCAACCTTGTGAATGTATTTAATGCCACTGAATTGAACACTTTGGAGTTAAAATGGCAAATTTTATGTTACGTATATTTTACCACAACTGAGAAAGAAACCCAGCTGGGAAGGACACATGCCCCTTGGCTCACAGTTCCTGGCAAGAACTGGTACCACGGACATGTCAGGTCGCAGAGAGTTTGGGTGGCGGCGTACCAGACTGAGCAGCCACTTCTCGGTGATGATCACACAGTTTGGAAAGAAGAGCATGAACATTTTGTGGCCAGCCAGCTACTTTGGACACAAGAGATCAAGTTTTAAATGGTTTTTTAGTATATGTGTATTTTGCAAGATGGCAAATCCAGTTTAGAAGCAACTTCTTGAAACTGTAGGATCGAAAGATCCTGAAAATTTCTTATCAAACATGAACCAAGTAACAGAAATATTAAAGTTCCCAGTTTACTAATTTTAGTGTAGGAAATGTTTAAAATGAATAAAATGTTTCTTATATTAGCGTGTGTCCTGTGTCCTATTAAGGCATTCATGAATTTACTTTGCTTCTCCTGTCCCTGTTTTCCGTACATGTTCATATATACTTTAAACTCAAATTCTTTACCACCGTCCATTTCAGGAGGGTCATACTTGATGACATCCCAGCCTTGGGGCTTCAGATGTCTCCTCGGTGTGAGGAAGAATGTTGAGTTTACTTCTGGGTGAAACATTAAAGAAACATTGCAGATAAAATGAGAGGCTGCTTAGCATAAGGCATCCATGATGGTGAGGCAGTTCTGGAATGGAATGGATGGAAGCCATTTGTCGTCATAAGGAGTGGCAGAAGATGCTAGGCTGTTGGCTTGTAGGCCAGATGAGCTCCCAGTGTGGTCTTCAGATCGGTGTCCACCTCTGCTGTGAAACTTGAGGAGGTTCATGCCTCGAGTTTTCCAAAAGGCAGGACCTCAAGCCCTAGTGAAGTTTCCAGGGCAGCCACATCCTGTTCAACATAAGAGAGATCTTTCCAGCAATTTGAAAACTGAAGTGTGGAGAGGTCAGACTTTGGGCGAACTGAGTGCCGCAAGTCTGGACGGGAGACCAGATGGAGAAGCAATTCCGGGACTGGTGGGAAGCTGGCTTATGGCAGCTAGAGCTTAAGTGCTCTGGAGATTCTGTGATTCTCTCCTGTACTTGCCAATGTTTGCAAACATTCCTGCAGTCTCCAAGATGAAAAGCAGAGGAGGAGTTAATGTAATGAAAGGAAGCGATTAAGATGTAAATTGTTTTCTCCCTAAGTGCTTTCACAATGTGCTGAAACATACATTCACTTTTATTCCCTTCTGTCTAGGCTGCAAACACTCAGAAACTAAAGATGGAAATGTGGAATCAAGCAGGTTATCCCCATACAAAGAGAGACCGCTAACATCTGGCTCTTTCCTTTTTTCCTTTAAAGGATATAATCAGTGTTGCACGGTGTCTCTAATGCCTGCTCTTTTACATCCTTAGTTTCTGAGGGAGAAAAATCTAATGTGGGGCAACAATTAGAGCAGCACTGCGCTGGCATATTCCGCAAACAGTAGGCCATTTAAACTGAGGACAGTTATTAATGGGATTAGAACAGTAATAAAACTTTATAGAGGAGTTTAATAACTCATTTACAGACCATGAAACAAAGCTAATAGTCAACCTTCATGGGTGAAGTGTTCTGTTTGTCCTATGGTCCACTGCTTTGACTTTTAGTCAAATGTCAAGAGATTACTTAGATTTCAAACATCAGTATGTGCATCTTATTGTTAAAGCAGGTAGAATTTGGCACGCTTAAAAAATGAGTCCCCAGAGAGCAATGATCTAGCATTAACATTTTTAATAAAATGTAAGGTATATGCTCTGTCCATCTACAGATATATAAATGAGGGACTGGCAAACAATAAAATGATCTTCTGTCTATATAAGCACCAAACTTCGGATTTAATCCAGTCTTTTTCTCTAGGTGTCTCTTGGACATTAGCTATAAATGGCTGAATAAATAAGTCCATTTATCTCCCATTATGTTAACAACTTCTACCCTTCTGGAGTCTGTCTGGGCATTATAGTTTGTCTTTATCTCCTTCCTAACAGCTGTCTTTCACTGCCCCATGCCCAGGAAATCTCCTTTCCTTTGGAGACGGTTATCTGATTTGGATTTTGTTGCCTTCCATTTCACTCAATAACCTTTTTTTGAATCACAGTGTCTAGAGAGTTGGGATATTCCTAAAAGTCATTTATTCAAACCCCTCATTGTGCAAATGACGATAGTGAGACCAACAAGGTGCAGAAACTTGCCTTGGGGATGGAAGCCCCCTTGGGAAAGTAGCTAGGATGACCCCAAGATTCAGAGGTTCTAAACTCAAGCCCCCTTTACTCCCTAGCGTCCAGCAAGGGCTGGCTCACCTCTGTCTCCAGAACACCAAGTATTTGAGGCAAGGTTCTTGATACCAGCCATTCGGTATTCTTTTCTGCTGTCCTTTGGAACCAACATTTTGCTTTAGTTCTGTTTGCTGTCGGTGAAATGGACTGGAACAATGCCCTCTGTCTTTGAGGCTAATATTACTGATGATTTGAGGTTCCTCCTTTATAGACACGGTTCAGCATCTTCTCCCTTGATGTCCCTAGTGACCAGTGGCATGCATTTTCTTTCTTTTTGAGACATGGCCAGTGTTTAGAAAAGGCATCTCTGCCTAGAGAATAGAGACATGCATTCTTTAATCCTGGGTTTCCACCAACTACGCTCTGCAGCTGGAAATGGATTCACTCTAGCGCTCTGACAATAAAGACAAAAGAAAGGATAATTGTTTGGGCATGGGTCTATTTTATGAAATGGAAAAAGTAAACAGATTGGTGGCATGACCATTCATTCAGTGCTCAGTCCTCCTAATCATATCTTGACAGAATGGCCAGTCCAAAGGATTTTACTAAGATAGCCTAATCAGGTATTTGATATTGGATAAAGGGATGTTCATTTAGATTTTTCTGGTATATCAGGCACATCATTTTTGCTCAATAAATATTTATTGAATGAATGAATGAACAAATGAACTTGAAAAATTATGGTAAAGATAATCGCATATGGTATTTGCTTGTGAGTCCATCAGATGAGGAGAGAGCAGTTCCAATAATAATAATAATAATAATAATTGCAACAACAATAGTAATAAGAAGTGGGATCCCAAATGGCATTTGTTTTTTAAAGACACAGCCAGCTAGCATTGAACACTGTTAATGGGGTTTGCCTCTGAGTCTGGTTCTCTACCAGGCAAGGTGGATATCTCTTAAGGAAAACCAGCCCCCCAAATCCAGAGAGCCCACAGAAGAGGCTGTCAGAAAGGCAGCATGGAAATAGAAACCTGGTTTTGACCTCGTGGGTTATTTTACTTTAAAGGTGACGTGTCTGAGGTACGTTGTTTATGATGTTGTAGACTCATATATTGCTGAGGAGCAAAAATGTGTGTATGTATAAATGAAAACCTTTCACAAGCCCCATCTCAACTGCATTAGCAAAACCCAAATTAAAAAAAAAACAACTTTTCTCCCAAACATGAACTGTCCAGTTAAATGTGTCTAATTCTTTTCTGGTTGAAGATAGCCTGATTGCAAGTCTATTTATAGTCTGTTCAAAATCCATCTCTCTCTCCTCCCTAAAGCAGAGACTGGATCTATAGCAGTGCTTTGTGTGTCCTTGTGGGGGCAGGGGGAAGGCAGGGGCTCTGTGGCTACCCTTATGATGAGATGCAAATGAAATAAATTTTTTTTAACTAATTTTATTTATTTTAATGGTATGAAATACCTTTTAGTTTTTAATCAAATATGTTTCATTATTCTTGAAAATAAGATTTAGCATTTTATGAGAGAGCAGTTTGCAGATTTGGTTTGGTTTATTTTTTCTTAATTAGTAGACTTTTTTTTAAAGAGCAGTTTTAGGGGTGCCTGTGTGGCATAGTCGGTTAAGCATCAGACTCTTGGTTTCGGCTCAGGTCATGATCTCAGAGTCCTGAGATCAAGCTCCACATTGGGCTCTGTGCTCAGCGCAGAGTCTGCTTGAGAGTCTCTTTCCCTCTCCCTCTGCTCCTTGCATTCGTGCTTTCTCACTCTCTCTCTCTCTCTCCAATAAGTAAATAAATCTTAAAAAAAAAAAAAGCTGTTTAGGTTTTACAGAGAAGTTGAATAGAAAGTACAGAAAGGTCCCCTTCCTCCAACCCCCTGCACAGATTCCCCTCTTGTAACACACTAATGTTAATACTTGTTATAATTGGTGAACCAGTATTGATACATTATTAATTACATAGAATTCATAGTTTACTTTAGGGTTCACTCTTTGTAATGTATAATTCAATGGATTTTGCCAAGTGCACGTTGTCTTGTCTCCACCATTGCAGTATCATATAGAATGGTTCCACTGCCCTAAAAATCTCCTGTGTTCCATGTATTATTCATCCTTCTCTCTGTCCCACTCCAACCCCCGATCTTTTTTAATGTCTCTATAGTTTTACCTTTCCTAGATGTCCTATATTTGGAATCATACAGTATGTACCCTTTTCATACTGGCTTCTTTCACCCACAATATGCATTTAAGACATTTCTCTATGTCTTTTTGTGGCTTGATAGCTCATTTCTTTTTATTGCTGAATAATATTCCATTGTATTTGCCATATATATTCCATCGGATTATCACAGTTTGTGTATCCACTTGAAAGACATCTTGGTTGCTTCCAAGTTTTAGCAATTATGAATAAAGCTGCTATAAACATCTGTGTGCAGATTCCTGTGTGGACTTAAGTTTTTCGGCTCATATGAGTTAATACCAAAGGGCACAGTCACTGCACTGTATGGCAAGCCTACGTTTAGTTTTATAAGAAAGCACCAACTGTCTTCCAAGGTTGCTGTGCCATTTTGCATTCCCCCCCAGCAGTGAACGAAGAGTTTGTGTTTCTCCTCATCCTCACCAGCATTTGGTGTCAGTGTTTTGAATTCCCACCATTCTAGTAAGTTTATGGTGGTAATTTGTTTAATTTGCAGTTCCCTAACACCATGTGATGTGGGGCATCTTTCATATGCTTATTTGCCGTCTGTGTATCTTCTTTGAGGAAGTATGTGTTCAGGTCTTTTGCCCGGTTTTTTAATTGGATTGTTTGTTTTCTTATTGTTGAGCTTTAAGGATTCTTTGTATATTTTGGCTGTAGGTCCTTTTTCAGATATGTTTTGTAAATATTTGTTCCCACTCTGTGGCCTGTTTTTTTTTTTTTAAAGATTTTATTTATTTATTTATTTGACAGAGAGAGACAGAGCGAGAGAGGGAACACAAGCAGGGGGAGTGGGAGAGGGAGAAGCAGGCCCCCTGCTGAGCAGGGAGCCCAATGTGGGGCTCGATCCCAGGACCCTGGGATCATGACCTGAGCCGAAGGCAGACGCTTAATGACTGAGCCACCCAGGCGCCCCTGTGGCCTTTTTATTTTCTTCTGGTTTAGTTAATTTTGATACTTGGTTTTAATGGTTGTTATAGCTGAAAAATGAGCCTCATAACAGTGCATAGATCTGTGTGGAGAACATGCACCATTGACTCTGCTTCCTAAATTATACTTATTTTCAAGACAATAAACTGGTTATGCAAAGATTTGTTAATAATTTATTTAGCAAAATATCATTTTCCCAGAACATTGCCTATTCTTACAAACTAATTGGAACATTTTGCATTCTTATATAGATTCAAGACCTACTGAGATTTCCTTGGAACACATTTAAATGGGTGTGAAAATAGCTTTAAATTTTTTTTGGTCATAATTTTATTTAGTTTTTATTGAGCTTTAACAGGCAGTAATAAAGTAGACTAATTTTAAGCATACAACTTAATGAATTTTTACATATATATGAACATATGTAAAACATATGTAAAACCAACATCTAAATCCAGAGTAAGAACATTTTTACTATAACAGAAGGTTCCTTCAAATTCATTTCCAGTACATGCTTTACCCAGAGCTAATCAGTATTCTGATTTCTAGAACCAATGATTAGTTTGTCTGTTCTTGAACTTCATATAAACGAAATACAAAATAGATTCACTTGGCTACTTTCTTTTTTTTTTTTAATGTTTTATTTATTTATTCATGAGAGTCAGAGAGAGAGAGAGAGAGAGAGGCAGAGGCAGAGGGAGAAGCAGGCTCCCCACCTACCAGGGAGCCCAACGCGGGACTCGATCCAGGACCCTGGGATCATGACCTGAGCCGAAGGCAGATGCTTAACCATCTGAGCCACCCAGGCGCCCCCACTTGGCTACTTTCATAGCATAATTTCTGTGAAAGTCATCCGCATTGTTCCTTTTTACAAGTGTTTTTAATTTAAAAAATTGCTATATAGTATCCCATTTATGACTATATTGCAGTTTCTCTTTTCCTATTGGTGGGCCTTTGGCTTGTTTTCACTTTATTGCTATTTTTTTAGGATTTTATTTATTTGTCAGAGAGAGAGCATGAGTGAGCACAAGCAGGGGGAGCGGCTGGCAGAGGGAGAAGCAGGCCTCCCGCTGAGCAGGGAGCCTGATACGGGACTCGATCCCAGGGCCCTGGGATCATGACCTGAGCCCAAGGCAGACACTTAACCTACTGAACCACCCAGACATCCCTCACTTTATGGCTATTATGAATAATGCTGCTGTTAATATTCTTGTACACATGTTTTTGTGGCCATATCCCCTCTTTTGATACATACAGAACCACACACACATGCGTGCACACACACACACACGTATACATACACCTACAAGTGGGATTGCTGAGTCTTAGGGAAGATGTATATTAGTCTTCAGTAGATTTTGCCAAACAGTTTTCTAAAGTGTTGTGCGGATTTGATTTGCATGCCAACTGGCCATATAAGAGAATTACAGTTGCTCTACATATTTGGTATTCGTCCTTTTAATCTTAGTCTTTTTGTTGCCATGTAAGTAGTATTTTATTATGTTTTTATTTATTTATTTATTTATTTTTTAAAGATTTTATTTATTTATTTGACAGAGAGATAGAGAGCACAAGTAGGCAGAGAGAGAGGGAGAAGCAGACTCTCCACCGAGCAGGGAGCCTGACGCGGGGCTCGATCCCAGGACCCCGGGATCATGACCTGAGCCGAAGGCAGCCACCCAACCGACTCAGCCACCCAGGCACCCCTTTATTATGTTTTTAATTTGTAACATTTTCATATGTTGATTGACCATTTGGATATCCTCTTTTGTGCCTGTGCATATCTTTCACTCATTTCTAAAATTGGCTTTTTTGGTATCTAATTAATTTATAAGATTATGTATTCTAGATAAGATTCCTTAGCTGGATATGTATTTTGCAAATACTGTCTTCAATTCTGTAGTGTGCTTTCTACTCCTCAATGGCAAACTTTATGAGCAGATGTTCCTAATTTAATGAAATCTTATATTTTTTACAGTTAATGTTTTACTGTGCCTTGTTTTAGAAATTTTGCCAAAGTCACGAAGATATTCTCCTGTGCTTTTTTTCTAGAAGCTTTATCATTTACCTTTCATACGTAGATCTATGAAACATCTCAAATTAATTTTTGTGTATAGTATGATATAATAGCCATGGCTCATTTCTTTTTTAATGTCCTGCACTGTGTATTTAAAGGCTTTTTCTCTTTGATTTTCCTTATGTTACAGATTTGAGATTTTTAGGGAACAGTCTCACTACAGTACTTTTAGCCACCCAATCAGATAATGCTGGAAACTTTATCAAATATCTTTTTTTAAAAATGCTCTCTATAGTAGTTAATGTTTCACTGAGTGTTTCAACTTCTTCACCTTGCAAGAATGGGTGAAGTGTGTGTTAAGGAATGGAGTGTGCCTGTGTGTGTGTGTGTGTGTGTGTAAGCAACTGCTGGGTAGCATCCCGACAAGTTGTTTGTTATCACAGAATCTCCGCAAATACCTTTTTGTAAAGAAAGAAACTACATAAATCATCTTCAAGCTCGAGCAGCTCTTCTAACATCTTAGCCATACGATAAGCAGTGAAGCCATGTGTTTTTCTGATCATTCTGAATCTCATTACAAAATGTTGTAAAGATTTGCCTATTGTCAAGATCTTGTTTTTCCAAAACTCACCACATCAGTGGCCTAGTGTTTGGGAGTGGGCACTCTTAACCTGGGTTACCTGGGTTCGAGTCCTTGGCTGTGCAACTGACAAGCCACTATGACCTTGGGCAGGTCTTACCTATCTGTGCCTCAGTGGCCTCACCTGTGACAGTAGGTTTAAAAACCAAATCCAGCATAGGGGATTGTTGCAAATGTTACACGAGAATGAATGTAAAGAAGTCAGAAGCACAAAGTTCATATTCCATAAATATTTTATATGCATATAGTCATGTACATATGGGTATTTATTTAATTTTGTTATTTTTCCTCTAACACATTGTATATTTCTGCCATTCAGTAACCCTACTGCAGCAGTTTGCCAGTGAATGATGCTAGAAACAAATTTTACTTACAGAGTTATCTTTCTAACCTTACCCTGAGAATAATTTTATAAAAAATTGATATCAAAGCAGATATTCTATAAGTGATTTCACTTACACAGGTTTTAATAAAAACATCTCTAGTAAATAAATTACTGACTGACAAGAATATATCATTTCCAGCACATCTTTTCTTCAGTGACTCATAGAAAAAGTAATTATGTGACTATTTTTTGGTAGGAACAGAATCTCTTAATAGTATGACTGGAATCAATTTGAAATAGCTATATTGTGATCCAGCCTCTCATAATATATAATTTGTTCTAATACTGGCTGCTTTAAGTTTTCAGCAATATTTTAAAAATATTGCCAACAATATTTATTGATAAAGATTAAATTTCAGGTTCTGTTTTTTTGGTTGGATATTATTTCAGCCATTTTTACCATGAGAAGAAAATTGTTGCCCCAGTGGTTTGTGCTTTTTCTGACTTTTATTGTACAGTGTGAAACCTCATAGGGGCTTCTGTATATTTATCATTAAGTTTCATAAAATGTTGAGAGGTATTAGAATCACCTGAAATATAGAGATTTATTTTTCTATTTGGGTGCTTAGTTTTACATTTTCTTGTTAATTATGACAGATTCCTATTTCTAGCTAAAGTGTCAAGACAAAATACATAGCAAATTCATTGTAACAGTAGTTGTCATAATTTCAATTTTTAAAGCTGCTTTTCAGATCTGATTAGCTTGTCATTGTTTTTAACATCATGATGTGGTGGAGGAAAACTGTAGGGAGCAGAATCACTCTGAATCTTTGTGTACTTGTGTTATTAGTATTACCTTCAATTCCACTTTTTTGTTGTTGCAGCAATCATTATAAGGTACTCACCTACTTTTTAATTTGTTAATTATTAAATTAATTTAGTCAAAATGAGATAGTACAATTGGTACATCCATTTAACCAGAGGTACATGAGCTGCTATGATGTCCCAATGTGGTGAAATTTTATAAAACCCATGGCCCACTCTGCCTCTCTGAGTCTTGCTGCCCCCAGCCTTTTGTCTGGATACCCAAGTACCCCTGGCTTTGTGCAGAAGAATGATGTGTGCATTGAAAAGACCAGCTGTTGGTGGGCTTTCTTGTTTGTTTGGTAAAAATAATTATAACAAGTTCTAATATTTTTTTTAAACACACTCCAGTGGGTTACTTTGGAGACCCCTGGTGAAAAATAAGAAAACCCTTGCTTCAGTGCTAGAGAACAGGGAAATGATTCATTAATGAAGGAGTTAAGGGTTGGAACGCAAGAAAAGAGATTTGAGAGAAAAAATTAACAGAGAAGGTGATGCAAAATTGGTGGAAAGGTAAAGAAAAATTGTAAAAGATTCCAAAAAGGTGAAGAAAAAAGTAGAAGAAAAAGCAGCAGCAAGAAAAAAAAATTTGGCTATAAGCCAGGATTTCTGCAATTCTCTTGCTTCTTGCCTCAAGATTGGAAAAGCAAAGTACATGAGTCATTGTCAGCTTCCACTCTTTTCCCTACAGTGTATACTCTATCCACACTTAGGAAACCCACCTAACCATGCTCTCAGCTGCTTTGGATTGCTGGAATAATTGTCTCCAGGGCCATGAGTGGGAAGAAGTACCTTCTCTCTGGCTTCTGCTTCCGTTTCTTTGTCCTGGAGGCCTGAGCTTCTCTTCTGGCTTCCTCCCTCCACATAAATGAATGTTAGTGCCAGCAGGGTAGGATGAAGGAACTATAATGTAGATAAAAAGTGTTAATGTACTCTGTAGTCTAATTTTTAAGATGATTGCATTCATGTATGTACGGCTTATGTGAGACAGGCATTTCTAGTTTGTTTTTTCTTGCTATCTAGACAGTTAAAAGAATAACACTGCAGAAAATACATTTGACAAAAGATAACACCTACTTATAATTTTGAAACTATTGACTTACTAAGATTAGAAGGGAATTACCTTCATTTGATAAAGAATATGCCAAAAAAAAAAAAAGCAAAGGTCATATTCAATATTGGAACATCGGAATATTGGCAGTTTCACCCTGAGATTGGAACAAATAAAAAATGTCCACCATCACTGCATTTAAACACTGTATTGAAAGTCCTATCCAAAGCAATAGGTATATAAAAAAAAAGATGCATAAGAATTAGAAAGAAAGAGATAAAACTACCATTATTTTCAGATGACATGAATGTGAACCTGGAAAATTCAAAAGAATCAATGCACTACTGAATTAACATGCAGATTTATCAAGGTCACCAGTTATAAGGTCACTATAAAATATCAATATAAGATTGATAAAAAAAACCCCAGGTTTCATCTAACAATAAACAAAAAAATTGAAGGATGATTCCATTTATAGTAGTATCCCAAAAATCAAATACTTAAGGAATAAATCTAATGGACAAAACTTATGTATTCAAACTTACAAAACATTGAGAGAGATGTACAAGGGTGTTGATAGCATAATATTTGTAAAACAAAACACTGGAGACTCTTCAAATGCCCATCAACATGAGAATGTTTAAATACACCATGATGTAGTCACAAAGGTTAGTGCCACCTAGCAATACTCTACCGTTAGTGTCATATGCGTGGATCGTGTGAACATAACATGTGATTCTAATTATACAAAATACAAAGCCAGCAGCGAATTCTTGATGTTAGAAGTCAGGGTAGTAATGACTTTGGGCAGGGAGATAATGTCTGGAGGGGGTGCAAGAGGAATCTAGGTGCTGGTGATGTTCTTTTCTTTAGTTGTGGGCTCTTTACATGTGTTCAGTTTGGGGAAAATTCACCTAACTGTATAGTTAGGATATTTATACTTTTTTTATATGTCTACTGCACATCAGTAAAAAGGTTTTCTTTTTTATTTTTTTTATTCTTATGTTAATCCCCATGCATTACATCATTAGTTTTAGATGTAGTGTTCCATGATTCATTGTTTGTGCATAATACCCGGTGCTCCATACAGAACGTGCCCTCTTTAATACCCACCACCAGGCTAACCCATCCTCCCACCCCCCTCCCCTCTAGAACCCTGTTTGTTTTTCAGAGTCCATCGTCTCTCATGGTTCGTCTACCCCTCCGATTTCCCCCGCTTCATTCTTCCCCTCCTACTACCTTCTTCTTCTTCTTCTTTTTTTTTTCTTAACATATATTGCATTATTTGTTTCAGAGGTACAGATCTGAGATTCAACAGTCTTGCACAATTCACCGCACTTACCAGAGCACATACCCTCCCCAGTGTCTATCACCCAGTCACCTCATCCCTCCCACCCCACCCCCCACTCCAGCAACCCTCAGTTTGTTTCCTACAATTAAGAATTCCTCATATCAGTGAGGTCATATGATACATATCTTTCTCTGTTTGACTTATTTCGCTCAACATAATACCCTTCAGTTCCACCACGTCGTTGCAAATGGCAAGATCTCATTCCTTTTGATGGCTGCATAATATTCCATTGTATATATATACCACTTCTTCTTTATCCATTCATCTGTCGATGGACATCTTGGCTCTTTCCACAGTTTGGCTATTGTGGACATTGCTGCTATAAACATCGGGGTGCACGTACCCTTTTGGATCCCTACTTTTGTATCTTTGGGGTAAATACCCAGTAGTACAATTGCTGGATCATATGGTAGCTCTATTTTCAACTTTTTGAGGAACCTCCATACTGTTTTCCAAAGTGGCTGCACCAGCTTGCATTCCCACCAACAGTGTAGGAGGGTTCCCCTTTCTCTGCATCCCCGTCAACATCTGTCGTTTCCTGACTTGTTAATTTTAGCCATTCTGACTGGTGTGAGGTGGTATCTCATTGAGGTTTTGGTTTGGATTTCCCTGATGCCGAGCGATGTTGAGCACTTTTTCATGTGTCTGTTGGCCATTTGGATGTCTTCTTTGGAAAAATGTCTGTTCATGTCTTCTGCCCATTTCTTGATTGGATTCTTTGTTCTTTGGGTGTTGAGTTTGATAAGTTCTTTATAGATTTTGGATACTAGCCCTTTATCTGATATGTCATTTGCAAATATCTTCTCCCATTCTGTCGGTTGTCTTTTGGTTTTGTTGACTGTTTCTTTTGCTGTGCAAAAGCTTTTTATCTTGATGAAGTCCCAATAGGTCATTTTTGCCCTTGCTTCCCTTGCCTTTGGTGATGTTTCTAGGAAGAAGTTGCTTCGGCTGAGGTCGAAGAGGTTGCTGCCTGTGTTCTCCTTTAGGATTTTGATGGACTCCTGTCTCACATTGAGGTCTTTCAACCATTTGGAGTCTATTTTTGTGTGTGGTGTAAGGAAAGGGTCCAGTTTCATTCTTCATGTGGCTATCCAATTTTCCCGACACCATTTGTTGAAGAGACTGTCTTTGTTCCATTGGACATTCTTTCCTGCTTTGTCAAAGATGAGTTGACCATAGAGTTGAGGGTCCATTTCTGGGCTCTCTATTCTGTTCCATTGATCTATGTGTCTGTTTTTGTGCCAGTACCATACTGTTTTGATGATGACAGCTTTGTAATAGAGCTGGAAGTCTGGAATTGTGATGCCACCAGCTTTGCTTTTCTTTTTCAACATTCCTCTGGCTATGCGGGGTCTTTTCTGGTTCCATACACATTTTAGGATGATTTGTTCCATTTCTTTGAAAAAAGTGGATGGTATTTTGATGGGGATTGCATGGAATGTGTAGATTGCTCTAGGTAGCATTGACATCTTCACAATATTTGTTCTTCCAATCCATGAGCATGGAACGTTTTTCCATTTCTTTCATGAGTATTTTATAGTTTTCTGAGTACAGATCCTTTGTCTCTTTGGTTAGATTTATTCCTAGGTATCTTATGGTTTTGGGTGCAATTGTAAATGGGATTGACTCCTTAATTTCTCTTTCTTCTGTGTTGTTGGTGGTGTATAGGAATGCCACTGACTTCTGTGCATTGATTTTATATCCTGCCACTTTATTGAATTCCTGTATGAGTTCTAGCAGTTTTGGGGTGGAGTCTTTGGGGTTTTCCACATAAAGTATCATATCATCTGCAAAGAGTGAGAGTTTGACTTCTTCTTTGCCGATTTGGATGCCTTTTATTTCTTTTTGTTGTCTGATTGCTGTGGCTAGGAGTTCCAATACTATGTTGAATAGCAGTGGTGATAGTGGACATCCCTGCCGCGTTCCTGACCTTAGGGGGAAAGCTCTCAGTTTTTCCCCATTGAGAATGATATTCGCTGTAGGTTTTTCATAGATGGCTTTTATGATATTGAGGTATGTATGCTCTATGCCTATACTCTGAAGAGTTTTGATCAAGAAAGGATGCTGTACTTTGTCAAATGCTTTTTCTGCATCTATTGAGAGGATCGTATGATCCTTGTTCTTTGTTTTGTTAATGTATTGTATCACGTAGATTGATTTGTGGATGTTGAACCAATCTTGCAGCCCAGGGATAAATCCCACTTGGTCATGGTGAATAATCCTTTTAATGTACTGTTGGATCCTATTGGCTAGTATTTTGATGAGAATTTTTGCATCCATGTTCATCAAGGGATATTGGTCTGTAATTCTCCTTTTTGATGGGGTCTTTGTCTGGTTTTGAGATCAAGGTAATGGTGGCCTCATAAACTGAGTTTGG
>NC_058403.1:145513952-145597992 GCF_002201575.2 Neomonachus schauinslandi | reverse complement strand
ATAGTATTGGAAGTCCTAGCCACAGCAATCAGACAACAAAAAGAAATCAAAGGCATCCAAATTGGCAAGGAAGAAGTCAAACTCTCACTCTTTGCAGATGATATGATACTTTATGTGGAAAACCCAAAAGACTCCACCCCAAAACTGCTAGAACTCATACAGGAATTCAGTCAAGTGGCAGGATATAAAATCAATGCACAGAAGTCAGTGGCATTCCTATACACCAACAACAAGACAGAAGAAAGAGAAATTAAGGAGTCGATCCCATTTACAATTGCACCCAAAACCATAAGATACCTAGGAATAAATCTAACCAAAGACACAAAGGATCTGTACTCAGAAAATTATAAAATACTCATGAAAGAAATTGAGGAAGACACAAAGAAATGGAAAAACATTCCATGCTCATGGATTGGAAGAACAAATATTGTGAAGATGTCCATGCTACCTAGAGCAATCTACACATTCAATGCAATCCCCATCAAAATACCATCCACTTTTTTCAAAGAAATGGAACAAATAATCCTAAAATGTGTATGGAACCAGAAAAGACCCCGCATAGCCAGAGGAATGTTGAAAAAGAAAAGCAAAGCCGGCGGCATCACAATTCCGGACTTCCAGCTCTATTACAAAGCTGTCATCATCAAGACAGCATGGTACTGGCACAAAAACAGACACATAGATCAATGGAACAGAATAGAGAGCCCAGAAATGGACCCTCAACTCTATGGTCAACTCATCTTTGACAAAGCAGGAAAGAATGTCCAATGGAACAAAGACAGTCTCTTCAACAAATGGTGTTGGGAAAATTGGATAGCCACATGCAGAAGAATGAAACTGGACCATTTCCTTACACCACACACAAAAATAGACTCCAAATGGTTGAAAGACCTTAATGTGAGACAGGAGTCCTTCAAAATCCTAAAGGAGAACACAGGCAGCAACCTCTTTGACCTCAGCCGAAGCAACTTCTTCCTAGAAACATCGCCAAAGGCAAGGGAAGCAAGGGCAAAAATGAACTATTGGGACTTCATCAAGATAAAAAGCTTTTGCAAAGCAAAGGAAACAGTCAACAAAACCAAAAGACAACCGACAGAATGGGAGAAGATATTTGCAAATGACATATCAGATAAAGGGCTAGTATCCAAAATCTATAAAGAACTCATCAAACTCAACACCCAAAGAACAAAGAATCCAATTAAGAAATGGGCAGAAGACATGAAAAGACATTTTTCCAAAGAAGACATCCAAATGGCCAACAGACACATGAAAAAGTGCTCAATATCGCTCGGCATCAGGGAAATCCAAACCAAAACCTCAATGAGATACCACCTCACACCTGTCAGAATGGCTAAAATTAACAAGTCAGGAAATGACAGATGTTGGCGGGGATGCGGAGAAAGGGGAACCCTCCTACACTGTTGGTGGGAATGCAAGCTGGTGCAGCCACTCTGGAAAACTGTATGGAGGTTCCTCAAAAAGTTGAAAATAGAGCTACCATATGATCCAGCAATTGCACTACTGGGTATTTACCCCAAAGATACAAAAGTAGGGATCCGAAGGGGTACGTGCACCCCGATGTTTATAGCACCAATGTCCACAATAGCCAAACTGTGGAAAGAGCCAAGATGTCCATCAACAGATGAATGGATAAAGAAGATGTGGTATATATATACAATGGAATATTATGCAGCCATCAAAAGGAACGAGATCTTGCCATTTGCAACGACGTGGATGGAACTGGAGGGTATTATGTTGAGTGAAATAAGTCAAACAGAGAAAGACATGTATCATATGATCTCACTGATATGAGGAATTCTTAATCTCAGGAAACAAACTGAGGGTTGCTGGAGTGGGGGGTGGGGTGGGAAGGATGGGGTGACTGGGTGATAGACACTGGGGAGGATATGTGCTCTGGTAAGCGCTGTGAATTGTGCAAGACTGTTGAATCTCAGATCTGTACCTCTGAAATAAATAATGCAATATATGTTAAGAAAAAAAAAAAAAGAAGAAGAAGAAGAAGGTAGCGGGAGGGGAAGAATGAAGCGGGGGAAATCGGAGGGGTAGACGAACCATGAGAGACGATGGACTCTGAAAAACAAACAGGGTTCTAG
Organism: Neomonachus schauinslandi; assembly: GCF_002201575.2. Lineage (NCBI taxonomy): Eukaryota > Metazoa > Chordata > Mammalia > Carnivora > Phocidae > Neomonachus > Neomonachus schauinslandi. The sequence goes on along the minus strand of NC_058403.1, from coordinate 145,595,878 downwards.
AGGGGAGGGGGGTGGGAGGATGGGTTAGCCTGGTGGTGGGTACTGAGGAGGGCACGTTCTGCATGGAGCACTGGGTGTTATGCACAAACAATGAATCATGGAACACTTCATCTAAAACTAATGATATAATGTATGGGGATTAACATAAGAATAAAAAAAAAAATTAAAAAAAAAAAAATAAATAAGTATCTGCTTGAGTCCTTGTTTTCAATTCTTTGGGGCATACACCTCAGAGCAGGATTGCTAGATCATGTGATAATTCTGTGTTTAACTTTTTGAGGAATCACCAGGCTGTTTTCCACAGCAGCTGCACCATTTTACATTGCCAACAGCAATGCATGAGGGTTCCGATTTCTCCATATTCTTATCAACATTTCCCTTTTTAAAAAAAAAAAACAACTAATTATCATCCTAATAGGTGTGAAGTAGTATCTCATTATGGTTTTGATTTGAATTTCCCTAATAACAAATAATATTGTGCATCTTTTCATGTGCTTACTGGCTACTTGTAGGTCTTCTTTTGAGAAAGGTCTATTCAAGTCCTTTGCCCATTTTTGAATTAGGTTGTTTGGGGATTTGTTGTTGAGTTGTAGGCATTCTTTATATATTCTGGAAATTAATCCCTTATCAGATAAATGATTTGCAAGTATTTTCACCTCTAGCTGGGGTTCTTAAGAAGCAGGTGTGCCCTCTCCACTATTTTACTCTTCTGCCCGCAGGATGTGGAGGACACTAAGACCCAGGGGAATAATGGAGCCATGAAATGGAAGGAGATGGGCACCACAAGGAAGAAAGCCACCCACTGACCAGGAAGGTCACATATTCTACTATTTACACAACTGATAAACTTCTTTTGTATTTATCAACTGAAATTTTCATTCCTTTTCTCCACAAGCTACCATTACCCAACTTAACACAGTCCTCCTTCCAAATGTTCAGTCTTTCTAACTGTAACATCTAAGAGTTCATGATTTCCATCTCCTAGATCACATCGCCATTAGTGCCTCTTAAGTATGGTCTCAGGAATTCCCTGATCAACCCTCCTTTTTTCCATTATCACAAACTAACAGCATCATTATTTTGTTAAGACAGACTTATCTAGAGTTCTGAAATCCCTCCATTCCTCTTTTTGTAAATGAGATACTTTCCATCCTACAATCTTAGCACCCCCATTTATCCCTAACTTCTTAAGAATGATGACTGAGTATAAACTATAAACTAAGATGAATAAGGTCTGGGAATCTAATGTACAGCATGTTGATTATGGCTAACAATCCTGTACTGTATACTTGAAAGTTGCTAGAAGAGTAGAACTTAAATGTTCTCACCACAAAAAAAGGTAATTCGTGATATAACTCTGCACTATATGTGTACTAAATCAACACATTTATACACCTTAAACATACACTCTTTTATATGTCAATTATATCTCAGAAAGAAGGAAAGAGAAAGAATCTCATAAATAAATATCTAATTATAAAAAAAGAACAATGGCTCAGAGATCATATTTGGGGATCTTTCAGTACACTGCATTATAAACTATTTGAAGTGGTCAAACAATAGTGGTGAGAGTGGGCATCCTTGTTGTGTTCCTGACCTTAAGGGAAAGGCTCTCAGCTTTTCCCCACTGAGAATGATACTCGATGTGGGCTTTTCATAGATGGCTTTTACGAAATTGAGGACTGTTCCCTCTATCCCTACACTCTGAAGAGTTTTAATCAGGAAAGGATGCTATATTTTGTCAAATGCTTTTTCTGCATCAATTGAGAGGACCATATGGTTCTTCTCTCTCCTCTTATTAATGTGTTCTATCACATTGATTGATCTGTGAATGTTGAACCATCCTTGTATCCCAGGGATAAATCCCACCTGGTCATAATGGATAATCCTTTAAATGTACTGTTGGATCCTATTAGCTAGGATCTTGTTGAGAATTTTGGCATCCATATTCATCAGGGATATTGGTCTGAAGTTCTCCTTTTTGATGGGGTCTTTGCCTGGTTTGGGGATCAAGGTAATGCTGGCCTCATAGAACGAGTCTGAAAGTTTTCCTTCCATTTCTGTTTTTTGAAACAGCTTCAGGAGAATAGGTATTATTTCTTCTTTGAATGTTTGGTAGAATTCCCCAGGGAATCCATCAGGTACTGGACTCTTGTTTTTTGGGAGGTTTTTGATCACTGCTTCAATCTCGTTACTGGTTATTGGCCTATTCAGGTTGTCAATTTCTTCCTGTTTCAGTCTTGGCAGTTTATACGTTTCCAGGAAGTCATCCATTTCTTCCAGGTTGCTTAATTTATTGGCATATAGTTGTTGATAATAATTTCTGATAACTGTTTCTATTTCTTTGGTGCTAGTCGTGATCTCTCCCCTTTCATTCATAATTTTATTAATTTGGGTCCTTTCTCTTTTCTTTTGGGTAAGTCTGGTCAGTGGCTTATCAATCTTATTAATTCTTTCAAAGAACCAGCATCTAGCTTCATTGATTTGCTCTACTGTATTTCTGGTTTCTAATTCATTGATCTCTGCTCTAATCTTAATTATTTCCCTTCTCGTGCGTGGCTTAGGCATCACTTGTTGTTTTTTCTCCAGTTCTTTAAGGTGTACTGTTAGTTGGTGAATTCAGGATTTTTCTTTTTCTTTTTTCTTTCTTTTTTTTTTTTGAGTGAGGCTTGGATGGCTATGTATTTCCCCCTTAGGACCGCCTTTGCAGTATCCCATAGGTTTTGGACAGATGTGTTTTCATTCTCATTGGTTTCCATGAATTGTTTAAGTTCCTCTTTGATTTCCTAGTTGACCCAAACATTCTTTTTTTTAATTTTTTTATTGTTATGTTAATCACCATACATTACATCATTAGTTTTTGATGTAGTGTTCCATGATTCATTGTTTCTGCATAACACCCAGTGCTCCATGCAGAACGTGCCCTCTTTAATACCCATCACCAGGCTAACCCATCCTCCCACCCCCCCGTCCCCTCTAGAACCCTCAGTTTGTTTTTCAGAGTCCATCGTCTCTCATGGTTCATCTCCCCCTCCGATTTCTCCCCCTTCATTCTTCCCCTCCTACTATCTTCTTCTTTTTTTTTCTTAATATATATTGCATTATTTGTTTCAGAGGTACAGATCTGAGATTCAACAGTCTTGCACAATTCACCGCACTTACCAGAGCACATACCCTCCCCAGTGTCTATCACCCAGTCACCCCATCCCTCCCACCCCACCCCCCACTCCAGCAACCCTCAGTTTGTTTCCTGAGATTAAGAATTCCTCATATCAGTGATGACCCAAACATTCTTAAACAGGATGGTCTTTAGCTTCCAAGTGTTTGAATTTCTTCCAAATTTTTTCTTGTGATTGAGTTTCAAAGTTTTGTGGTCTGAGAATATGCAGGGAATAATCTCAATCTTTCAGTATCGGTTGAGACCTGATTTGTGACCCAGTATGTGGTCTATTCTAGAGAAAGTTCCATGTGCGCTCGAGAAGAATGAGTATTCTGTTGTTTTAGAGTGGAATGTTCTGTATATATCTATGAGGTCCATCTGGTCCAGTGTGTCATTCAAAGCTCTTGTTTCTTCGTTGATTTTCTGCTTAGATGATCTGTCTACTGCTAAGAGTGGAGTGTTCAGGTCTCCTATTATTAACGTATTATTATCAATATGTCTCTTTATTTTGGTTAACAGTTGGCTTGAAGTGGTCAAGTTTAACTCATTTAAAATGGTTGACACTGTCTTAAAATCAAACAATTTATCTTGGGCTTCACTTCTCTCATTCCAATGATCTGCTTATAAGTCCCATGTGAGGACCACTTAGCTATTTTTAGTACTCTTAAATACTTATGCTAATTTTATTAATTATACATGAAAGTTTTACATATATTATCATTTAATCCTCAAAACAAATGTATGAAATAGGTACCATTCTCCTAGATATTAGGACCCAAAGCATCTCACAGATAAGTTGTAGACTCAGGATTCAAACCCAGCTATTTCAATTGCCATACCATGTAAACCTCTTTTACTTGCATGCTAACTTCTCAAAGTCTTCCCTAATAATGGGTTTATATCTTTTTTTTTTTTTGAAGAGTGTTTCAAAAACCTTTCAGTAGCTCTTTGAAATATTTAGAGGAGGCCTATAGATTCACACCTTCTATTATATGTCCCTCCCTCCTATTTAACATGTTTTCAATCTGATTTAATCAAAAAGCCTGTTAAATGTCTTTTTTCCTTTCACTGGAAAAAACTTTGATACGTGATAATATGGCTTTGATATTTCTGAGTATTTCTGACATTAAAAAGCCTACCTGAGGGCTGGTGAGGACATTCTTGGGAAGGGGAGTAATGGTGCACAGGTCCTTCTATTTCAAAGAAACCTGAAAGGTAAATGGACGGTTCCATCTAGCTAACACCTAGTTTTCCTTATTTTAAAATCAAATACAAGAAAAGATGCAAAAATGAGATCACTGCTTCTAAGTTTTTAGCTCCCCAAAATTGCTCTGCTAAGTTCAAGATTATGGTCTCAGCCTCTGGCAGTGACTTTCAGCGTCCTCCAAAGTGACAGGATCTGCCCCTGGGAGATCATCCGGCTGGATCCCAAAGGTGAGGAACTAGGTGAGAACTGAAGAAAAATCAGTCAGCAGCTCAAATTTTATTCAGTTTAGTGGCCTTAAGAGAATCCGGTGCACAATGTCTTATGTAAATATGCGTGGAGGGAAGATACAAAGCGCATCACTACAGATGAGGTCGGCAGCTGGACAACACATATGGTTGGGGCATTCTGTGGCTGAGCTCGTGATCAGAGTGCAGAGACTTGAAGCACTTACTCTAGAAATGGAATATGAGCACCACGCCGGGTGATCCACTATCATTCAATCAGTGAGCACATATTTACTGAGCAACCTCCATGCCCCACGAACTATGCAGGGGAGTCCATTGTGAATGGAACAGGCAGGTACTGGACTTCATGGGGATTTCCTTCTAGTAGAGGACTGGGACATTGAGCAATTAACTGCCTAATTCGTATTTTAATTAAAGCTGTGAAAAGCACAACAGAGGAGAAAATGGGGTATCAGGGAAAGATTCCTTGAGGAAATGGTGTTTGAACTGAGCTCTGAAGGCAGTAATGAGAGGAGAAGGATAGGAAATGGTACATGGGAAGGCGGAAAAGGCAAGGGGTAGAAAGAAGCATGAGATATGGTAAATGAGGCCAAAGCACAGACAGCAGAGGGAAACATGGCTTGAGATGAAGTAGATGGAATAGGAGCTCTATGCTACGTTAATGATTCCATTCTTGCTCCTAAAAATAGCATAAAGTTAGTGTAGGGAGCAATATAAGATTTGCCCCCTGAGGGTTAGAAAATTCTCTTATCTTCTACTCCAATATTCTCCTGTTCCCAAGGCGAGTCCCGGACAAACCACCTCTGAAACCCCTAGTAGGCAGCAATGCAATTAAAACATTTGAAATCTTGGGCGCCTGGGTGGCTCAGTTGGTTAAGCGACTGCCTTCGGCTCAGGTCATGATCCTGGAGTCCCGGGATCGAGTCCCGCATCGGGCTCCCTGCTCGGCAGGGAGCCTGCTTCTCCCTCTGACCCTTCCCCCTCTCATGTGCTCTCTGTCTCTCTCATTCTCTCTGTCTCAAATAAATAAATAAAATCTTTAAAAAAAAAATAAACAAATAAAACATTTGAAATCTTAAAATTTATTTTTCTAAGATTTTATTTATTTATTTGAGAGCGAGAGAGAGAGCACACAAGCAGGGGGGAGAGGGACGGAGGGAGAGGGAGAAGCAGACTCCCCACTGAGCAGGTAGCTGACGTGGGGCTCGATCTCAGGACCCTGGGATCATGACCTTAGCCAAAGGTAGGCACTTAACCAACTGAGCCACCCAGGCGCCTCTGAAATTCTAAAATTTAAAGCAAAAGAATTCCTACAATTCAATAATAAAATGGACAATCCTCATAGACATTTTGCCAAAGAATAGTCAATAAGCCCATGAAAGGATGTTCAACATCATTAGCCATTAGGGAAATGCATGTCAAAACCATATGAGCTATCACTTCACACCATTAGGATAGTCATCTAAAAAAAAGACACACAAATAACCTTTTCTCTGTTCTTGATGGTTAATACTGCCACCAGAATGGGTCACTTTGCATCATTTTTTCTAGGATATGACATGCTTTTTAATCTACACATTTACTTATTTATGGAGCATTTTCTACTGTTTTAAAGTATTTATCTGTTCAATTTGCTCAGGCCTCTTTTTTAAGAGCACCAATCATCCTTATTATGTTGTCTTCTTTGCCAAGGATATTGCTCATTGCTTCCATTTGTATTTTTAAATCACTGTTTTCTTTTGTGTTGTTGTGTGACTTCCTGAAGTCTATTTGCCCCCTGATGATACATTCAGTTGTGCTGACTTGGTTTTTTGCAGCTTTTGGTGTGGCTTTCACGTCTGTGACAGGTAATTTCTAATGTCACAATATAAAGTTCCCTTCTTCCATTTCTTCCCAAGCTCTCCCAGTTTGCTGTTCATTTCCCTCTCTGTCTCATGTCGTCTCTGAGCTCCTGCATCTCTCCTAGAGCTCCTTCATCTAGAGTGAGCCTGTTTACATCTCTCAAACTTAGAAAATGTGGATTCTTCTTCTGTTTCTCTTGAAATTTTCGTCCTTTCTCTCCTTTTCACGTAAGTTTCCTTCCTCCAGTTTTTATGGATGGTTCCTTCCTAATGGTTACTCAGCTCTGAAAAAGAACAGGCATCTGCTCAAGAAATATGGAGAGGGACAGGGCCAGGGCCAGCAGTGTGGCCAAGATGAATAGAATCAGTGTGCAGCTTCCATATGTATCTCTTTAACATTCAAGAGACCAGTGTGGCCATGACTACACCAATTCAGACATTAATTCCTGCCAAAGTCCCTCCTTAACACATTTCCCGAGGTTGCTGCCTTCAGCTGGAAGGCAAGTTCAGAGATGGTACATGAGCACGGTCTCCCCTGCAGCCCTCTACTTCCCATAGGTTCCTTAATGCCCCTGTGGTTCTGAACAGTTATCCTTTTAGGGACACCACCACCTGGCTAAACTGCATCTTGTCACTCCAATCAAGGACTTACTAGATATGTCTTTCAGGGTTGTGGCACTTATTTGGAGCAAATATACACCTTGTTCAAAGTCTAAAGGAGGTGTATACTGCTCATCTTTGTACAGAATTCACGGTATTTGGCAGGTATACCACAAAGGTTTCGGCTTGAAGTTTGGCAGATTTTTTTTTTTTTCCACTGAAGATGAAGTTGGGCTTCTGTTTTACGTGGACTTGAGATGTGGAAGCAAAAGTAAGTGGGTTTTTCTTTCCCTGCTACTTTATCCAGAAACTTTCAGAAGGTCCTAAAAAACGTCAAATCTGCAATTCATCTAGCAAGTAGTTATTAACCAAGCACGACACCAAAATAGTAGTAGTAATAATAGCTACTATTTGTTGGGACTCCATTATTTTGTCAAGTGCTTTACATACATGATCTCATTTAAATCTTCCCAACCCTGCAAAGAAGACTTAAGCTCTACTTTATCAATGAGAAAACCAATTTCATGGTCCCACTGTGAGGACAGAATAGGATGATGGAATTTCAGATCTCTAGATTTTTCATTTCATGTAAGAAAAACTCAAATAATGTACTCCCTCTGAGAGTGGGACATATAAATAACATGGTAAGACAGAAGACTAGCCACAGCTCATAGGCAGACATGCCCTCAAGAAGCAAAGACCGAGAGTCCAAGCTTGAGTTCGCCTTATTAACTCCTATATCCTGAAACCACTCCCCATAATCCTGCCTTCACAGATCAGTATTTTTTATAGTTTTCTGCTAGAACCTAGGTCTAATTGTATGCTTGAATTTATCATTGGAAATTTATAGATATGGACATTTACATATAAAGAATTCATTTTATAGCTTTCCTGTTAGGGAATGTTTTGTTAACTATAGCATCTTTCCTGAGGGGTTTCAAAAGTCTCTAACAATTCATTCACCTGCAGAGTACCTAGATAAATATTACTACAGCCACTTTATAAGTAGGAAACCAAGGAAATGGGGGAAAGGGGAGAATACTGACTTTTCCACTGATTAAGTATAGTAAACTGTTGGTTAGTATGAGTAGCAAGATAAGAAAAGATATACTTTGTCTCAACATAAGCTGAAAGAGAACCTTGTGACATACCTCAGGATTCCACTAAAAGAAAATACTATCCTGTATAGATTGAGCTCAAAGATTTCCCAGATACTTAGGTTTTTTTAAGAGTTTATTTATTTTAGAGAGAGAGTGAGTGAGTGGGGAGAGGAGCAGAGGGAGAGGGACAAGCAGACTCTGTGCTGAGTGCAACCTGACATGGGGCTGGATCCCTGGACCCTGAGATCATGACCCGTGCTGGAATCAAGAGTCTGAGGCTCAACTGAGCCACCCAGATGCCCCTCTAGAGACTTAGTTTTATCTCATCCTCACATGCAGCTTTGAAAACTAAGGCTATGGTGTGTTCTAGTCGAAGAAAAAGATATATCTTAAGATTTAAGTTGGGATCTTTGTTGTCTCCAAGTTTCATTACAAGTCTGTCTTTCCAAATATTAGCTTAACAGAAAAGAGTTGTCAAAGCATCTTTGAGAAAAGAAAAGCCCATCTGGCACCCACATTTTACTACTCTTAAGTTTGGTAACATTGTCCTAATGAATAATTTCATGGCAATTTGAGCAATGCCCATTCTATGCCCAGTTAAAGTTCAACTTTTTTTTTTTTTAAGATTTTATTTATTTATTTGACAGAGAGAGAGAGACAGCGAGAGAGGGAACACAAGCAGGGGGAGTTGGAGAGGGAGAAGCAGGCTCCCCGCAGAGCAAGGAGCCTGATGTGGGACTCGATCCCAGGACCCTGGGATCATGACCTGAGCTGAAGGCAGTCGTTTAACTGACTGAGCCACCCAGGCGCCCTAAAGTTCAACTTTTTTTGAGAGCACTCTTCATACTCATACAATGCTATCTCACTCATTTAAAATGAGAATAATTTCTAACAGAGAAAAGCTACTGAATTAAACCTATCCCTCACATAGGAATTTACTTCAGATTTATGTAGACATGTTTAAATACTTTTGGAGCAAATGGGGCAATTTGTTAATGCCAAGTTTTAGTGATATCAAGATAGTAAGAAGAAAAATTCAAATATGTAATGAAAATAAATGTTATTTAAACATACACAAGTTAACAATATTTTAAACTAAAATTTGTGCCTTTTTAAACATTAAAATTTGTATATTAAGTGAAAGACGTCAAACACAAAGACCACATATTGTATGATTCCATTTATATGAAATGTCCAGAATAAGCAAATCCATAGAGATAGAAAGTAGACTGGTGGTTTCCAGGGGCTGGGGAAGAAGTAAATGGAAATGATTGGATGATTGGAAGGGGAACATGGAGTTTGTTTTGGTTTTTGATTTGGGGGATTTTTTGAAGTCATGACACTGTTCTGGAATTAGACAGTGGATACAGTTGTACACCTTATGACTACACTAAAACCACCAAATTAGGAATTCTTAAATGTTGAATTTTGTGGCATATAAATTTGATCTCCATTTTTAAAACTACACTTTAAACAACTAAAATTTCACTAAATACAGAAGAATCAAATATTTCCTAGAACCATCTTGAGAAACTTTAACATATCAATCCTTAAAACGAGTCTTTCCTCCCACATCATGGGATTGCTAGGGATGAGGGCACAGAAACTGCTGTTAGGTACAGCAGAGCATTTAGAAAGATGGAGGTTCAGAAAACTGAGGTGAAATGCTTGGGCCACTGAGGAAATTAGGTCCTCAGCAGTCAGGGAGTCACACTGGGACCTTTGTGTCCTGAAAGATAAACAGGCTTATTTTTGCAGCATTGATCATGGCCATGAATGCATTGAGGGATCAGCTGGACTGCGTCCCGAACTAAACAGAACTGTAGAAGACCTCAACTTCATCAGGGTCCATTAGAGTTGATCCTACTTAGGCAATCTGTTCATGTTAAGTTTTCACAGCTTAGCCTAGAGTGAGCCCCAGCCAACCTCCAGACACAAGAGTCAAAATAATAGTTTTTTTGTTTTAATTCACTGATTTATGGGGTGGTTTGTAATCTGACAACAGCCAGTAGAACTTGAAAATAAATACCATCTAGAATAAATTGGTATAACTGTATACATTCTCAATAATGGATGAAGTAAAATGAATGTTGAAATCAAGGAACACCATGCATTTTGAGAGATATGTTAACAAAGGGTACTATAAATAGCTACACAGGGTAGGAAAGAAAGAAAGAGGTCTCTCTTAACAGCTGAAAAAAAAAATCAAGAGCATATTTCTGGCATCTTAAACAGTAAGATATTATAAAACACAAACTGTGATATCACTGTAATCTAAACTGTACTTGCTCACGTAATAGGGCAAGGTGCTTTATTACCCCTGCAGGGAACTGAAATAACAAAATGCTGTCTAAGTAGCTCCAAAGGGGGAAGCCAGGACCAAGTAGGGTAGAAACAACAGAGAAGCCAGTTTCAGCTCAATATAAAGAAATCCTTCCTAACAAATAGAATTTTTCAAAGGTGAAGTGTGCTGCTTTGTGCAAAAAAAGGGCTTTCCAATGCCAGAGCCATTCACATAGTAATCTCTCAAGGTGACAGCCAATAAGAGATGCCAGCCCCAGGTAGCTGCTGAGTCACTGCAGGATTTTTCCAATCCGGATTATCATTAGCTTCACCTAAAACACTGGTCTGATCTTTACAAGTTAGCCAAGGTAGGTAGGTAGGTAGGCTACCAACCAATTACCTAGTGCTCCATTAAAACTGAACTGCAGGGGCGCCTGGGTGGCTCAGTCAGTTAAGCGTCTGCCTTCGGCTCAGGTCATGATTCCAGAGTCCTGGGATCGAGCCCCGCATCGGGCTCCCTGCTCGGCAGGAATCGGCTTCTCCCTCTCCTTCTGCCCTTTCTGCTCACTCGCTCGCTCGTGCACTCTCTCGCTCTCAAATAAATAGTAGCCTTAAAAAACAACAACAACACTCTCTCGCTCTCAAATAAATAATAGCCTTAAACAACAACAACAACAACAAAACCTGAACTTCGGTCTAGCCACAAGTTGCCAGATGATTTTAAAGCTTTCAATAGCTTTTGACAAAAATAATGGGCCCGTGCACCCTGAATGTACCCACCAGTTCTGCTGACTTTTCCTACTGCTCTTGCCAGTGTTCCCTGCACTGCAGCCACGCCCGCCTCCCTGCTATCCCCCCACCTGCCGGCCACGCGCCTGCTTTGGTTCTGCACTTGTTTGTTCAACCTGCCCGCCGACCCCCAGTTACCTGCGGGACTCGCTTCTTCACTTCTTTCACGTTTTTACTTAACAATCACCTTCAAAGTGAGGCCTTCCTTGGCTACCCAAGGTAGGGTTTCTTTCCCACACCCATCCAGACACGTCCTATCCTCTTCTTCCTTTGATTTTTTCCTCAGTACTTATCACCACGTAACATCTAATGTTCTCTAACATAAACCTCTTCTTCATTAATTTTTATTTTCTCCACCAGAACATAAGTTTCAGGAAGGCAGAGATATTTATCAGTTTTGTTCATTGCTGTATTCCTTACACTAGAACCAGGCCTGGCACACACCTATCTGTTAAAAGACTGAATGAACTAGATCGGGGGGTCAAATGCCCTGTTTTGTAAATAAATTTTTATTGAAACAGTCACGTGCATTGCTTTATGTATGGTCTATGGTTGTTTTGGAGCTCTAAGAGTGGAAATGAGTACGCCATAGAGGCTGTGGCCACAAAGCCTAAAATATGTAGTACCTGGCTCTTTTACAGAATAGTCGCCGACCCCAAGTCGCCGACCCCAACGCCCCGGTTGTGGTGCGTGTCAAGTTCTGGTTCTAAATGTCTAGGTAACTGAACTAGATTAATGATGGCCATGTATTCTTTGCAGCTCCTGTTAACAAGAGTTGGAACCTCTTTTCCCACCTCTTGAACCAGCGTGGCTTAGCGATTTCCCTCAACCAACAGCATGTGATGGAAGGGGCATGAGATTTCTAAGGGGCTTTGCAGCTTCTGTGCAGGTTCTTCTTGAATGTGGCTGCCGTGTCAGGAAGGCCAAGGGAACCCCCTCGAAGAGGAGAGGCCACCACTGAGGATCCAGGCATACAAGGGAGCACAGCCCAAGCTTCCAACCCACAGAATGGGGAGAAAATAAGTGACTTATTTTAAGTGACTTAGCTTTGGCGTGGTTTATTATCTAACAAAGGCTTATTGACACAATAAAATTTATTATCATTTTTAGATTAAACCCTTAGGGCAAATTTCTGCTTTTCTTCATATACCTTCATACTATTATAATGGCAGCAGGCTCTTCCTTAACTTATTAATTTATATGTAATTTTCTGTTATTTCTTTTTTTGCTGTTATTTCTTAATAACTACATGTTATAAATATGTTGACTTGTAAAGATTTAAGAGTAGTTTTGAGGAAGTTTGAGTTAGTTACTGTATAACAGAAGTTGGCAAACCATGGCCAGCGGGCTGGCCACCTAATTTTAGAAATAAAATTTTATCGAAACAAGGTCATGTCCATTCATTTCTGGATTCTCGATGGCTGCTTTCTTGCTATATTAACAGTACTGAGTAGTAATGACAAAGACCATAGGGCCTACAGGCCTACGATATTTGCTATCTGGTCCTTTGCAGGAAATGTTTGCCAACCTCTACTGTACAGCATTATTTTGAATCTTAGTCATAAAAGTAAAAGAATCTACGACAGTTATCAAGTACACTTTCAAAGCCCAAACAACGCTCAGTGATTTTCTGGTCTCTTAAGTAAACACCAATTCTGGGAATTTAATAAACCTAGTAAGAAATGAGTATTTTGATTTCTGACACACCATAAACCAAAGGAGACAAACATAATTTCTTTAAATGCCTCTTTCAAGGTGCTACAGTTTTTTGGCTGCTGCAGTGTGTCATGTAAACACATTTTTCTGACAGCTCTGCTGATAAAACTCAGCTGAAATTAATATCCATTATTGAAAGGTCATTGCACAGGGACAAGCCAGCAGCCAGTTTTAAAATGTTAATAACTCTGATATTTTTCTAATGTAAACAAAAGGTCTTCCTTTGTTTTATAATTCTCTCCCTAAATGATTCATTTATAAATGAAAATGTTTCAGCAAAAAACCTGAATGACGTAATGCCGTTGCACATGCGTGATATGTCGGTGACTGTGCTTAACAGAGTTAGTGCGCTTTGTGGCAGGCCTACCAGGCAGCGGACACCATACTGCGACATACTTCATTGAGTCAAAGATGCCACTGATCAGAAGAAACACATTATTTTATATACCACTAAGAAAGAAAAAAAAAATGCTGCCAATCTCATTACATCACATGCTTTATCACTTAGAACTCCATTGTGCACTCCGTGCAAGTGCTCTTGGGGACTTCTGATGCGGAGTTTCTCACCTATTGCCTTTATACAGGCATAAAAAGGAATATATAAGTAAAATTAGTTGGTTTCGTTTTTCTGAAAAGCTCTTCCCATTTGGAGGAGGACTCTTTTCATTTTTCAACTCAGAATCATCGATGTCCCTGTTGTTCCGCACGCTTTGTACCATCAGAGCGCTGATACAAGAGAGCGTGGCCGGAGCAGACCCTTCCCCCCGCACCCCGAGGTCTCTCCCCATTGTTAGTGCACAGTCTGTGGATGAAACAGCTGCCACTGGCCCAATACAGTGCCATTATGAGGCACTTGAAAACAAGAATAATCATTTCTTCATCTATCTTCTAGTTCACTTAGATGGAGGTGATTTTTAAAGTATCAATGTTAGAAACAGCTCTATGTTCAGAAGAGGGAATTTAATTTTGTGTGAATTGTAATAAATATATAAACCAGTAACTGAGCCAGAACCAATCCAAAATAAAGATTAACAAGAAGATTTCATTCAAACCAACCACATATATTCAAGGCCGTGCAGTGGCACATTGTCAATGACTCTTCATGTGGCCACACTCCAAGGAATCTTAATACGCTCTGGGTTTGCAAACATGCATCGGGTCTTTACCCAGCCCCAGAAAAATCAACCCACACATTTAGTAGCCAAGGAGTTTGGAAAGCAGCAGAGCATGACAGAAAACCAGACCTCGTGCTCATCTCCAGAGATGGAAAGCAGACTGTTCTACAGGCCACAGGAGCCTCCTCTCTTCCCCTCCTTTCTATCCTCCACTAGCAGGGGCCAGCAAGGAGGTCCCAAAGTCTGTAATCCTAGAATTCACTACCCTTCCTCACCCTGTCATCCTTGCTGCCTGACATCCCCCCTCAGCCTTAAGACCATGTGGGGTCATCATGCCCTCTATCTCTACTTCAGCTGCCGCAAGCAGCTCATGATCCCAAGTCATTCATCCACCATCTCCTGCAGTCCAAACACAAAGACAGTTTTGCACATCATCTTTCAAAGGCAACAGCCTACCCATTCTCAACCCCTGAACCCCTTCCATTGTGACATTTGGAACACAGAGTCATCAGCAAAATCTCCCAAATTGTCCACCTCTTTCTATACGTATCTGGGTGGAGTTGTTTTGTTCCATACAGCTGCTTCTAGACCAAAGGTTGGCAAACGTTTTTCTCAAAGGGCCATATGGCAAATATTTCAGGCTTTATGGGCCAGGCACTCTGTATCTCAACTATGGACAGTGCCATTATACAACAAAACTAGCCAAATGCACATAAATGAATGGACATGTCTATGTTCCAACAAAACTTTATTTGTAAAAGCAAGCAGCCAGCCAGCAGGCTACAGCTCACTAAATCTCAGATCAACAGTCTCTACCACCTGCTTCCTCTCTCCCAATTGCTATTGCCCTCAAACCACTAAATCACTCCTGCTTATCCCCTGAGCGCAATATTAACACTAACGTTATTAATATTATTACTATTAGCTAACACTGCTCTTGCCATAATTACTTTTGTGATTTCCAGCTCACCCCACAAAACCTGGAATGGGGCCAGATACCATGAGAACTGAAGCTTATCTAGTTGGGGGTGGGGACAGACTTTAAGAAGAAGAAAAAATTATGAGTGTAAAATTGCCTCTCTGTAACGACACTTAAGCTTCATTAGCTTGGTGGTAAATCTGCCTGCGCTTCTTCAGCTGCTCTGGCTCGAACAGTCCACTGGACACAAAATCTCTGTAGCCATCGAGATCACCTCATAAACAATCCTTCCATGCCTGCTCTCACTTCCTTAAGTTCCTGTCCTCTAGCATTTTGTCCTTCATCCGGCCTCAGCCCTGGAATTCCATGCTTTCACGAGCCAGTAGCTGCAACCTCTCTAATCTCAATTTCAGACATCTGACTCCTTACTCCCTCTCTCAACCAGCCAACAGGGCTACTAAGAATCCTATGGGCAGGGCGCCTGGGTGGCTCAGTTGGTTCAGCGACTGCCTTCGGCTCAGGTCATGGTCCTGGAGTCCTGGGATCGAGTCCCACATCGGGCTCCCTGCTCAGCGGGGAGTCTGCTTCTCCCTCTGACCCTCCCCCCTCTCATGCTCTATCTCATTCTCTCTCTCAAATAAATAAATAAAATCTTTAAAAAAAAAAAAAAAGAATCCTATGGGCACTGTTTCACAGTATCTTAATTCTCAGTCCAAGTTAAAATGCTTTGAAGGGATTCATGGGTGGGCTTTTGGTTTAATGGAACAAATAGCAGTAAGATTTACAGGAAACCAAGTGACGTCACTAAGATGGTGATACAGATTGTTCCGGACTTTGCTCCCCTCACAAGTGACAGCTGTTTAGGAACAAGACACCACTGAGAGAATCCTAGAACACAGAGGTGAGGCTGAAGTACACCCCTGTTTCAAAGAGACTGAGACAGACTGCATTAGAAGAGTAAGAGAATTATCTTTCTCTGTTTGACATAAGCAATAGCATGGAGGACCATAGGGGAAGGGAGGGAAATCCAAAGGGGGAGAAATCAGAGAGGGAGATGAACCATGAGTGACTATGGACCCCGAGAAATAATCTCAGTGTTTCAGAGAGGAAGAGGATGGGGGGAGGGGGTAACACGGTGATGGGTATTGAGGAGGGCACGTGCTATGATGAGCACTGGGTGTTATACTTAACTAATGAATCGTTGAACAGTGCATTAAGGACTAATTCTGTACTATACAGTGGCTAACTGAACATAATAAAAAGAAGAAGAGTAAGAGAAGCAGCTACATGTTGACCATATTGCCCCTCCCCCAGGCCAGTGTAGCACCACAAGGAAAGGTCCCTCTGAGCCTTCAATTCCTTCAGTGGGAAAAAAGAACCTGCAGAGACAACCAACGGCCCCCTAACATTGTGGGATGCTATGCAGGAGCCCCTAGTCTGATCTTGAACCACAGGGATTGCAAGGGGAATCTGTGGGGCTCTACCATTGGAAGTTTGACTAACAGTGAAGCAGGAAGGGGCTTGCGACATCCAGCACAGGGATTTTGGCAGACTGAGCTTACACCTGAGTTGCCCAAGTAGTAATCTCAATGAATGGCTTTGCTCATCATAGATTCAGGTTGGGGGTGTGCTATGACCAGGGAACTCAGGGCAGGGTACAGATCTGCCTAATTTGGATCCTCAAACAAGTTTTGCTATCCCTAGTACCCAGTTTGCCATGCCCAGACAAGAAGCTGAGTCACAGCCTTACCAGCTCTGGAGAGTGACTTCCAGTACAATCTGACCAGTAGGACTGGTGCCAACTGGAAGCAGTGTGGACCAGTGGCACTTGAGCCAATAGGCAGGTGAGCAGGCAGAGCTGGTCACCCACAGAGCAAAGCAAGAACTGGGTATGGAGCATTCCTGTACTATGCACAAGCAGGGGAATTCATTTGCAGCCAAGGTTGAGGGTCACTCCTGACCCCTCTCAACTGGAGAGGCTGTTTGGAATTGAGAGTAGCCTGGCACGGCCCCTTCACATCATGTTCAGGCAAGGGAGCAGTGACATAGCTCCACCCACTGTGGGAGTGTCATTTGGTCCCATCTGACCAGAAGGGCTAGTGACAAATCCTAGAAGCTGTGCAGCCTAATGGCACTTGAGCCAAGAGATGGGCAAGCAGAGCCAAAAGTTTGCAGAGCAAAGCCAGTGGCCCTGTTCGGTTAGAGCACTTGGGGTGTAAGTTGGCTTGACTTAAGACAGCAAAGAGCTTTAACAGCTTTGGAGCCACTTCTCCTACTGTGCCCAGACAGGAAATCTAATCCATAGCCCTGCTGATTGCTGAATATAGCCTTCAGCCAATCTGACCAGGTACCTAACAAGAGCACACAGGAAATTTTATAGCCCATTCAAAAATGCAATGTACAGTGGCACATGAACAAAGAGCACAGCCCATGGTTTCCCGCATCTGCAGAGCAAAACTGGCGGCCTCACCTGACCAGGGAATTCAGTACACACCTTGACCTAATTCAGATTCCCAAATGATGAGTTATACAGGTGCTGGGTGCCATCCTACTGCCCTGCCAGGACAGGCAAGCTAATTCATAGCCCCAGTCTGCTACTGAATAAAGTCCCCAGTCTTCACCACCTAGTAAGCCTAATCAGAGAATCCAACCAACCAAGGAGCCCATCCTACAGCCTCACTCAGGTAGGGAATGAAGCCAGCAGTCCTACAGAACTGTTCGGTGCCACTGGCACATCTCCATCTCTGTCTTCAAAGGACAAATAGCTGCCTTACCACAAAAGAGACCAAAATAGCCCATCCCACCTGCTCAAGGTCATTACCAGCAGACACACCCAGAAGCCCAAACTGAGCTAACTGGTGAAGAATCATCTCTGCAAAGCAAAGTTATAAACTTGAGGATATTGATTACTCAAATGTGTAGATATCGACCCAAAGAATCAGGATCATGAAAAGTCAGGTAAATATGACAACACCAAAGGAAACTAATAAAGCTCCAATAACTGGCCTCCCAAAATGGAGATCTATGAACTATCAGACAAGGAATTTGTAATAATCCTTTTAAGGAACTTTAGTGAACCATAAGAAAACAAAGACAAGTAAATGAATTAGGAAAACAAGGCATGAACAAAACAAGAAGTTCAACATGGAAATAGCAACCATCAAAAAAACAAACAGAAATCCTAGATTGAAAAATACAATAACTGGGAGGAGGAGCAAGATGGCGGAGGATAGGAGACCTGGATTTCGTCTCCTCTCAGGAATTCAGCTAGATAGGGATCAAACCATTCTGAACACCTATGAACTCAACAGGAGATCGAAGAAAAGAAGAGCAACAACTCTCTGAACAGAAAAGCAACCACTTTCTGGAAGGTAGGACGTGCGGAGAAGTGAATCCGAGGCGATGTTCAGGAGGATAGACGGCGGGGGAGGGGGCCTCCGTCGGTCACTTCTGGCAAGTGATAGAGCTGCGGAGCACAAAATTGGAACTTTTAGAAGTCGGCTCTGCTGAGGGACATCGCTCCAGTGGCTAAGCGGGGGGTGGAACCCTCACTGGGACAGCGTGGTCTCAGGACGCTTGGGGTCACAGAAGGACCGGGGGTGCCTGAGTGCGGCAGAGCTCCCAGGTATTGGATCGGGGAAGGGGGCTGCAGAGACGGAGCCGAGGCATGGGCTCTCAGCTCGGGGTTGCCATAAACCGTGATCCGTGGCACAGTCGGGCCACTGCTCGTCCAGCAGGGACCCAACAAGTGGCAGATCGGGGGAGACTCCCCTTCCTCCCCCAGGAGGAGTGGCGCGGGAGCACACTGCAGGGATCTGCTGGGTTTGGAGACTCCACACGGGGTCGGGTGCCAGAGACAGAAATGCTCGGTCACAGGCTAGGTGAGCACGGAGTGCGGCCGGAGTCGGGGAGATGGGAGTGATTGACTGCTTTTCTCTGGGGGCTCACTGAGGAGCGGGGCCCCGAGTTCTCAGCTCCTCCGGGGTGGAGATTGGGAGGCCGCCATTTTCACTCTCCTCCTCCAAAGCTGTACAGAAAGCTTGCAGGGAACAAAAGTCCCGAGAGCAAACCCGAGCAGATTACTTAGCCCGGACTGGGCAAGGGCGGAGCAATTCCGCCTCTGGCAAAGACATTTGGGAACCACGGCAACAGGCCCCTCTCCCAGAAGATCAGCAAGAACCGGGAGCCAAGACCAAGTTTACCGATCAATGAGAACGGCAGAACTCCAGCACTAGGGGAATACTGCACATAGAATTCATGGCTTTTTTACCATGATTTTTTAGTCTTTCAAAGTTAAGTTGTTTTTTAACTATCTCTTTTTTTTTTCTTACTTTTTCTTTTTCCCTTTATCAACCAACATCTTATCAATCCCTTTTTCTTTCTTTCTTTTTTTAATTTTGGTCTATTTATTTATTTTTTTTTTTTAATTTTTTTTTAATTTTTTTTTATTCTTATGTTAATCCCCATACATTACATCATTAGTTTTAGATGAAGTGTTCCATGATTCATTGTTTGTGCATAACACCCAGTGCTCCTTATCAATCCCTTTTTCAAAAAATATTTTTATTTTTCATTTTTAGAGTCATATTATATCCCTTCATAGTAGTTACCCTTATTTTTGGCATATAAATATACAAGTTGTTCTCTCCTTAAAATTTTGAGATACAGTTTCTTCCAACAGATCAAAATATACCCTGAATCTCTAGAGTATGGCTTTGTTCTAGTCTCCTGCCTGATCACATTCTCTCCTTTTTTCTTTCCTCTTTTTTTAAAATCCTCTTCTTTCTTTTTTCAAACTACTTCTTATGTTATCAATTCCTTTTAGAAAATTCTTTATAATTTTCATCTTTACAGTCATATCCCATCGCTTCATCATATCAACCCTTATTTTTGTACATATGTAAGTTTTTCTTTCTTTAAAATTTAGGGAGGCACTTTCTTCTAACAGACCAAAATACACCCAAATTCTACTGTGTGGCACTGTTCTATGCACCAGCCTGATCATATTTGCTCATATTCTGCTTTTTTTGTTTTGTTTTGTTCTGTTTTTGTTTGTTTTTATCTTTATCTTTTTCTTTTTTTTCCTCTTTCTTTCCCTTTCTTTTCCCTCGGTTTCAGGTCTTTTCTGATTTGATTAGACTATATTTTCTGGGGATGTTGTTACCCTGTTAGCATTTTGTTCTCTCATTAATCTATTCTCCTCTGCACAAAATGACAAGACAGAAAAAATCACCTCAACAAAAAGAACAAGAGGTAGTACCGACCGCCAGGGACCTAATCAGTACAGACATTAGTATGACGTCAGATCTAGAGTTCAGAATCATGATTTTAAAGATACTAGCTGGGCTTGAAGAAAGCATGGAAGTCATTAGAGAAACCCTTTCTGGAGAAATGAAAGAACTAAAATCTAACCACGTCGAAATCAAAAAGGCTATTAATGAGGTGCAATCAAAAGTGGGGGTTCTCACTGCTAGGATAAATGAGGCAGAAGAGTAAATCAGTGATATAGAAGACCAAATGATGGAAAATAAGGAAGCTGAGAAAAAGAGAGATAAACAACTACTGGATCACGAGGGCAGAATTCGAGAGATAGGCGATACCATAAGAAGAAACAACATTAGAATAATTGGGATCCCAGAAGAAGAAAGAAAGAAAGAGAGGGGCAGAAGGTATATCGGAGCAAATTCTAGCAGAGAACTTCCCTAATTTGGGGAAGGAAACAGCCATCAAAATCCAGGAGGCACAGAGAACCCCTCTCAAAATCAATAAAAATAGCTCAACACCCCGACATCTAATAGTAAAACTTACGAGTCTCATAGACAAAGAGAAAATCCTGAAAGCAGCTCGGGAGAAGAGATATGTAACCTACAAGGGTAGAAACATTAGATTGGCAACAGACCTATCCACAGAGACCTGGCAGGCCAGAAAGGACTGGCAGGATAAATGCAGAGCACTAAATGAGAAAAATATGCAGCCAAGAATACTATATCCAGCTAGGCTGTCACTGAAAATAGAAGGAGAGATAAAAAGCTTCCAGGACAAACAAAAACTGAAGGAATTTGCAAACACGAAACCAGCCCTACAAGAAATATTGAAAGGGGTCCTCTAAGCAAAGAGAGACCCTAAAAGCAACATAGACCAGAAAGGAACACAGACAATATATGGTAACAGTCACCTTACAGGCAATACAATGGCACTAAATTCCTATCTTTCAATAGTTACCCTAAATGTAAATGGGCTAAATGCCCCAATCAAAAGACACAGGCTATCAGACTGGATTAAAAAACAAGACCCATCGATATGCTGTCTGCAAGAGACTCATTTTCGACCCAAAGACAGCCCCAGATTGAAAGTGAGGGGGTGGAAAACCATTTACCATGCTAATGGACACCAAAAGAAAGCTGGGGTGGCAATCCTTATATCAGACAAATTAGATTTTAAACCAAAGACTGTAATAAGAGATGAGAAAGGACACTATATCATACTTAAGGGATCTATCCAACAAGAAGATCTAACAATTGTAAATATCTATGCCCCTAACATGGGAGCAGCCAATTATATAAGCCAATTAATAACAAAAGCAAAGAAACACATCGACAACAATACAATAATAGTGGGGGACTTTAACACCCCCCTCACTGAAATGGACAGATCATCTAAGCAAAAGATCAACAAGGAAATAAAGACTTTAAATGACACACTGGACCAAATGGACTTTACAGACATATTCAGAACATTCCACCCCAAAGCAACGGAATACACATTCTTCTCTAGTGCCCATGGAACATTCTCCAGAATAGATCACATCCTAGGTCATAAATCAGGTCTCAACCGGTACCAAAAGATTGGAATCATTCCCTGCCTATTTTCAGACCACAATGCTTTGAAACTAGAGCTCAATCACAAGACAAAAGTCAGAAAGAACTCAAATACATGGAGGCTAAAGAGCATCCTACTAAAGAACGAATGGGTCAACCAGGAAATTAAAGAAGAATTAAAAAAATACATGGAAACCAATGAAAATGAAAACACAACTATTCAAAATCTTTGGGATGCAGCAAAGGCAGTCCTAAGAGGAAAGTATATAGCAATACAAGCCTTTCTCAAGAAACAAGAAAGGTCTCAAGTATACAACCTAACCCTACACCTAAAGGAGCTGGAGAAAGAACAGCAAATAAAGCCTAAACCCAGCAGGAGAAGAGAAATAATAAAGATCAGAGCAGAAATCAATGAAATAGAAACCAAAAGAACAGTAGAACAGATCAACGAAACTAGGAGCTGGTTCTTTGAAAGAATTAACAAGATTGACAAACCCTTGGCCAGACTTATCAAACAGAAAAGAGAAATGACCCAAATCAACAAAATCATGAATGAAAGAGGAGAGATCACAACCAACACCAAAGAAATACAAACAATTATAAGAACATATTATGAGCAACTCTATGCCAGCAAATTAGATAACATGGAAGAAATGGATGTATTCCTAGAGATGTATCAACTACCAAAACTGAACCAGGAAGAAATAGAAATCCTGAACAGACCTGTAACCACTAAGGAAATTAAAGCAGTCACCAAAAATCTCCCAACAAACAAAAGCCCAGGGCCAGATGGCTTCCCAGGGGAATTCTACCAAACATTTCAAGAAGAATTAATACCTATTCTTCTGAAACTGTTCCAAAAAATAGAAATGGAAGGAGAACTTCCAAACTCATTTTATGAGGCCAACATTACCTTGATCCCAAAACCAGACAAAGACCCCATCAAAAATGAGAATTACAGACCAATATCCCTGATGAACATGGATGCAAAAATTCTCACCAAAATACTAGCCAATAGGATCCAACAGTACATTAAAAGGATTATTCACCACGACCAAGTGGGATTTATCCCTGGGCTGCAAGGTTGGTTCAACATCCGCAAATCAATCAATGTGATACAATACATTAACAAAAGAAAGAACAAGAATCATATGATCCTCTCAATAGATGCAGAAAAAGCATTTGACAAAGTACAGCATCCTTTCTTGATCAAAACTCTCAGAGTATAGGCATAGAGGGTATATACCTCAATATCATAAAAGCCATCTATGAAAAACCTACAGCGAATATCATTCTCAATGGGGAAAAACTGAGAGCTTTCCCCCTAAGGTCAGGAACGCGGCAGGGATGTCCACTATCACCACTGCTATTCAACATAGTATTAGAAATCCTAGCCACAGCAATCAGACAACAAAAAGAAATAAAAGGCATCCAAATCGGCAAAGAAGAAGTCAAACTCTCACTCTTTGCAGATGATATACTTTACGTGGAAAACCCAAAAGACTCCACCCCAAAACTGCTAGAACTCATACAGGATTCAGTAAAGTGGCAGGATATAACATCAATGCACAGAAATCAGTGGCATTCCTATACACCAACAACAAGACAGAAGAAAGAGAAATTAAGGAGTCGATCCCATTTACAATGGCACCCAAAACCATAAGATATCTAGGAATAAATCTAACCAAAAAGGCAAAGGATCTGTACTCAGAAAACTATAAGATACTCATGAAAGAAACTGAGGAAGACACAAAGTAATGGAAAAACGCTCCATGCTCATGGATTGGAAGAACAAATATTGTGAAGATGTATGTCAATGCTACCTAGAGCAATCTACACATTCCATGCTATCCCCATCAAAATACCATCCACTCTTTCCAAAGAAATGGAACAAATAATCCTAAAATGTGTATGGAACCAGAAAAGACCCCAAATAGCCAGAGGAATGTTGAAAAAGAAAAGCAAAGCTGGTGGCATCACAATTCCGGACTTCCAGCTCTATTACAAAGCTGTCATCATCAAGACAGTATGGTACTGGCACAAAAACAGAAACATAGGTCAATGGAACAGAATAGAGAGCCCAGGACCCTCAACTCTATGGTCAACTAATCTTCGACAAAGCAGGAAAGAATGTCCAATGGAAAAAAGACAGTCTCTTCAACAAATGGTGTTGGGAAAATTGGACAGCCACATGCAGAAGAATGAAATTGGACCATTTCCTTACACCACACACAAAATTAGACTCCAAATGGTTGAGAGACCTAAATGTGAGACAGGAGTCCATCAAAATCCTAAAGGAGAACACAGGCAGCAACCTCTTCGACCTCAGCCAAAGCAACTTCTTCCTAGAAACATCGCCAAAGGCAAGGGAAGCAAGGGCAAAAATGAACTATTGGGACTTCATCAAGATAAAAAGCTTTTGCACAGCAAAAGAAACAGTCAACAAAACCAAAAGACAACCGACAGAATGGGAGAAGATATTTGATACAGGGCTAGTATCCAAAATCTATAAAGAACTTATCAAACTCAACACCCAAAGAACAAAGAATCCAATCAAGAAATGGGCAGAACACATGAACAGACATTTTTCCAAAGAAGACATCCAAATGGCCAACAGACACATGAAAAAGCTCTCAACATCGCTCGGCATCAGAGAAATCCAAATCAAAACCTCAATGAGATACCAACTCACACCAGTCAGAATGGCTAAAAATAACAAGTCAGGAAACGACAGATGTTGGCAGGGATGTGGAGAAAGGGGAACCTCTACACTGTTGATGGGAATGCAAGCTGGTGCAACCACTCTGGAAAACAGTATGGAGGTTCCTCAAAAAGTTGAAAATAGAGCTACCATACAATCCAGCAATTGTACTACTGGGTATTTACCCCAAAGATACAAATGTAGGGATCTGAAGGGGTACGTGCACCCTGATGTTTATAGCACCAATGTCCACAATAGCCAAACTGTGGAAAGAGCCAAGATGTCCATCGACAGATGAATGGATAAAGAAGAAGTGGTATATATATACAATGGAATATTATGCAGCCATCAAAAGGAATGAGATCTTGCCATTTGCAACGACGTGGATGGAACTGGAGGGTATTATGTTGAGCGAAATAAGTCAAACAGAGAAAGACATGTATCATATGACCTCACTGATATGAGGGAATTCTTAATCTCAGGAAACAAACTGAGGGTTGCTGGAGTGGGGGGCGGTGGGAGGGATGGGGTAGCTGGGTGATAGACATTGGGGAGGGTATGTGCTATGGTGAGCACTGTAAATTGTGCAAGACTGTTGAATCACAGATCTGTACCTCTGAAACAAATAATGCAATATATGTTAAGAAAAAGAAAATAAAGAAGAAGATAGCAGGAGGGGAAGAATGAAGGGGGGGAAATCGGAGGGGGAGACGAACCATGAGAGACGATGGACTCTGAAAAACAAACTGAGGGTTCTAGAGGGGAGGGGAGTTGGAGGATGGGTTAGCCTGGTGATGGGTATTAAAGAGGGCACGTTCTGCATGGAGCACTGGGTGTTATGCACAAACAATGAATCATGGAACACTACATCAAAAACTAATGATGTAATGTATGGTGATTAACATAACAATAAAAAATTTTTAAAAAATACAATAACTAAACTGATGAATTCAATAGAGTTTCCAAAGTAGACCCAGCAATACAGAAGAAAGAACCAGTGCCCTAGAGTATAGGACATGGTAATTACACAGTCATAAAAGCAAAAGGAAAAAGCAACGAAAGAGTGAAAAAGCCTATATGAATTATGGGGACATTATGAAAGGAAACAATATCCACATTATGGAGATTCCAGAATGAGAAGAGAAAGGAACAGAAAGTATACTTAAAGCAACAATGGCCGAAAACATCCAGAAGATGGGGAGAAAAATGGACATCTCCATGTCTTAGGCCCAAGGGACCCCAAATAGGTTGAACCTGAATAGAGTTACAGGGACACATTATAATTAAATTGTCAAAAGCCAAAAACAAAGAAAGAATTTAAATAACAGCAAGAGAAAAGATGGAAGTTACATACAAGGGAACCCCCACAAGACTACTGACAAATTTCTGAACAGAAACTTTCAGGCAAGGAGAGAATGGGATGGCATATTTAAAATACTGAAAGAGAATAACTGTCAACCAAGAATTCTACACCCCATGAAGCTGTCTTTCAGAAATGAAGGAATAAGGACTTTCCTAAACAAACAAAAGGAGTTCATTACCATCAGAACTTCCTTACAAGAAATGCTAAAGGAAGTTCTTGAGTGGAAGTAAGAGTAAAATACCATCATAAAAATATAAAAAGATAGTATAAATCTCACTGGTAATGGTTTAAGTATATAGTCATAGTTAGATTCTGCAATATGGTAATAGTGGTGAATAATTCACTTACAACTCTAGTTCACAAGTATAAAAAAAACTAATGTATTAAAAATAACTACAATAATCTGTTATTAATTACACAATATAAAAAACACATAAATTGTAACAGCAATAACCTGACAGAAGTAAAATTGTCAAGTTTAAAAATTCTACTGAAGTTGTTATCAGCTTAAAATAGCGTGTTACAAGTTTGAAATATCTTATGTAAGCCTTATGATAACCACAAGGAAACAACCTATAATACTTACACAAATAATATGATAAAGAAGTCGAAGTACAGGGATGGCAAAAGACATCAGAACTCATAAAAAGCAGGATAAGAAACAAAGAACAATTAATCTATAAGATAACCAGAAACACCCAACAGAATGGCAACAGTAAGTCCCTCCTGTCAATAATTACTTGAAACAGATTAAATTATCTAATTAAAGGACATAGAATGCCTGAATGGATTTTTTTAAAAATCCAACAATATGCTGGCTACAAGAGACTTCACTGAGAGTGAGGGATAGAAAAGGACATTGTAATTAAATGGTAACCAAAAAAAGCAGGAGCAGCTATACTTACAACAGACAAAATGAATTTTCAACTACAAATGATAAAGAGACAAACAAGATCATTATATAATGATGAAGACGTCATTACATGAAGATATAACAATTATAAATAAGAGATGTTTAACTCTAGAAAACAAACTGAGGGTTGCTGGAGGGGTGGAGGATGGGGGGATGGGGTAATTGGGTGATGTTAAGGAGGGCACTTGATGTTATGAGCACTGGGTATTACATGCAACTGATGAATCATTAAATTCAACCCCTGAAACTAATAATACAGTATATGTTAACTAAATTGAATTTAAATAAAAAATTTAAAAAATAATTTTTTTTAAAGGTTTTTATTTATTTATTTGACAGAGAGAGGCACAGCGAGAGAGGGAACACAAGCAGGGGGAGTGAGAGAGGGAGAAGCAGGCTTCCCGCCGAGCAGGGAGCCCGACGTGGGGCTCGATCCCAGGACCCTGGGATCATGACCCGAGCCGAAGGCAGACGCTTAGCGACTGAGCCACCCAGGTGCCCCTAAAAAAATAATATTTATGTGCCAAACACTGGAGCTCCTAAATGTATAAAGCAAAAACAGATATAAAAGGAGAAATAACAGTAATACAATAATAGTTGGTTACTTTAATGCCCTACTCTCAACAATGGATAAATCATCCAGACAGACAATCCATAAGGAAACAGCAGATTTGAACATTAGACACCAATAGAGCTAACAGACATACACAGAGCATTTTATCCGACAACAGCAGAATTTACATTCTTCTTGAATGCATACTGACCACATTCTAAGATAGATCATGCATTAGGCCACAAAATAAGTCTTAGCAAATTTTAAAAGACTGAAACAATATCAAGTATCTTCTCTGATCACAATGGCATGAAACTAAAAATCACTAACAATAGAAAAACTGGAAAATTCACAAATACATGGAAATTAAACACTCTCCTGAACAACCAGTGGGTCAAAGAAAAATTACAGGTGGAATTTAAAACAAAGTTTGAGACAAATGGAACTAGAAACATATCAGAATTTATGGGATGTAGCAAAAGTAGTTCTAAGAGGGAAGTTCACAGTAATAATACATTAAGAAGCTAGAAAGACCCCAAAGAAACAACCTAAATCTACACCTTAAGGAGCCAGAAAAAGACAAACCAACTAATAATGTAATGGCATTGTATGGTGACATATAGTAGCTACACTTGTGATGAGCACAGCATAATGTATAGACTTGTCGAATCACTATGTTGTACACCAGAAACTCAACTATACTTCAATTAGGAAAAAAAAAAAAAAAAACTGAGCCCAAAGAAAATAAGAAAGATTAGAGCATAAATAAATGAAATAGAAAACAGAAAAACAGTAGCAAAGATTAACCAAACTAAGAGTTGGTTCTTTTGAAAAGATAAACAAAATTGACAAACCCTTAGTTAGATTAACCAAAAGAGAGAGAGGGAGGGAGGAAGGGAGAGAGAGAGAGAGAAAGGACTTGAATCAACAAAATTATAAATGAAAAAGGAGGCATTACAATGGATACCACAGAAATTCAAAGGATCATTAAGAGGCTACTATGAACCAACAATACATCAACGAACTAGACAACTTACAAGAAATGGAAAAATTCTTAGAAATGTACAATTTACCAATACTGAATCAGGAAAAAATAGAAAATCTGAATGAGGAAAAAATAGAAAATCCGGAAAAACAGACTGATTACTAGTAAGGATAATGAATCAGTAAGCAAAAACCTCCCAATGAAGTAAAGTCCAGGACCAGATGGCTTCATTGGTGAATTTTACCAAACATTTAAAGAAGAATACCAATTCTTCTCAAACTCTTCCAAAAAATCAAAAGAGCAGGGCACATTCCTGAACTCATTTTACAAAGCCAGCATTTATCCTGTTACCAAAACCACAAAAGGACACTACTAAGAAAGAAAACTAAAGGCCAGTATCCCTGATGAATACAGATGCAAAAATTATCAACAAAACACTAACAAACCAAAGTCAGCAGCACATTAAAAAGGATCATTCACCATGATCAAGTGGGATTCAAGGATGGTTCAACATATGCAAAATCAATGTGATACATCACATTAATAGAATGAAAAGAATCATATGATCATCTTAATAGACAAAGAAAAAGCAGTTAACAAAATTCAACATCCATTCATGATAAAATCTAACAAATTAGCCATCAAAAGAACATATCAACATAATAAAGGTCATATATGACAATCCTGCAGTTTAACATCATCCTCAATTGTGAAAAGTTGAAAGCTTTTCCTCTAAGATCAGGAAAAGACAAGGGTGCACATTCTCACCATTCCTCTTCAACACAGTACTATAAGTCCTTGCAAGAACAATCAGGGAAGAAAAAGAAATAAAAGTCACTACAAAGACATGTAAAAGGAATTGCAAACAAAGAAGTAAAACTGTCTCTATTTGTAGATGACATTACTTTATATAAAGAAACTCTAAAGACTCAACCAAAAAACTGTTAGATGTAATCAGTAAATTCAGTAAAGTTGCAGGATACAAAATTAACAAAAAAATCAGTAGCATTTCTAAATGATAACAATGAATTTTATGAAAAAGAAATCAATCCAAATTTCAATAGCATCAAAAGCAACAAAATGCTGAGGAATAAATTTAAGAAGTGAAAGATCTCTACTCTGAAAAATACAAGATGTTAATGAAAGAAACTGAAGAAGAAAGGAAGAAATGGAAAGGTATCCTGTCTTCATGGATTGGAAGAATTAATAGCATTAAAATGGCAAAAATACAAAAAGCCATCTATATATTCAATGCAATCCCTATGAAGTTGCCAATGACATTTTTACAGAAGTAGAAAAAAAACTCCTAAAAAGCTTCTGTACAGCAAAAGAAACCATCAAAAAAGTGAAAAGACAACCTATGAAATGAAAAAAAATATTTGCAAACCACGTATCTGATAAGGCAGTAATATCCAAAATACATAAAGAAACATTACAACTCAATAGCAAAAAAAAAGTAACCCAATTAAAAAATGGGTAAAGGACCTGAATACACACTTCTCCAAAGAAGATACACAAAAGGCCAACAGGTAAGTGAAAAGATGATCAACATCACTGGTCATTAGAAAAATGCAAATTAAAACCACAATGAGATACCATCTTAGGCCTGTTAGAACGGCCACCATCAAAAAGATAAGGGCTAACAAGGGCATAGATGAGAAAAGGAAACCTTGTTCACTGTTGGTGAGAAAGTAAATTGGTGCAGCCACTATGGAAAACAAGATGGAGGATCCTTAAAAAAAAAAATAGAGCTATCATGTGATCCAGCAATTCTACTTCTGGGAATATAGCCATAGGACAAAAACACTAACTCAAAAAATATCTGCACCTGCATGTTCATAGCAGCATTATTTATAATAGCCAGACATGAAAACAACCTCAGTATCTTTTGACCAATAAATGGATAAAGAAGTTATGGTATGTGTGTATGTATGTATGTGTATGCATGTATGTGGTTACTACAGATGGACGGTGCAGAGAGGAGGAATAGGAAAAAGGTGGTCAAAAGGTACAAGCCCCCAGCTGTAAGAACAAACAAGTACTAGGGATGTAATATGCAACATGATGACTATAGCTGACACTGCTATACAATATATAGGAAAATTGTTAAGAGTAAATGCTAAGAGTTCTCATTATAAGGAAAAAAAATGCCCATTTTTTTCATTTCTTTTTATTCTCTCTATAGGAGAAGATGAATATTAGCTGAACTTATTGTGGTAATTTCACAATATATATGAAAATCAAACCAGCATGCCGTATGCCTTAAATTTATACAGTGATGTTTATTTCTCAATAAAACTAGAAAAAAATTTATAAGAACCTAACAAAGATTTTGCTAGACTTATATTGTAAGAAACACCACCAATTCAGACTAAAAAGAATAGGGATAATTTCTTTTAGAATGAAAAGAAGTTATAGGGCCCCAAATGTCTATAGATAGGAATCAGGCTTAGAATCCTACTCAGCTACAACGATGGGCCATCTTTATGGAAAAAGAACAATGAACCAGAAGTTAGAGGCAAGAGCCATAGAGAAGCATTCGCAGGGAGTACTCTCAAAGTGGGATATTTTTCCCCCTGTGGAACAAAGGGAAATCAGAAAATGTGTTTGCCAAGATTTCAACATTGTCATGCATCAGTGACTGCTATGTCCTTTTAGTTTTTCCTTTTAAATAAGAGTTTCTATGAGGGTTCTTCTTTCTGTGTCTCCTCATTGAGTCTAAAAATGTGGCAGAGCAGATAACTTGTGTCCTTAGTTCACAGGTTTTCAAGTTTGAGAGGACCAAAATTCAAGGAGCTGACAAAAATGTACCCAAGGGGTCTCATGTATCTCTAGACTTAATTTAGATGACAACATCCTTGTTATGAAGCCTAGAAGAAACCAAGATACCCTTCAGCTGGGGAATGGATTAAAAAAAAAAAAAAACACAACTGTGGTATATCCAGACAAATGGAGTATTATTCAGTGTTGAAAAGAAATGAGTTAACAAGTCATGAAAAGACATGGAGGAATCGGCGGGGGGGAGGGGGGGGGCGGGCGCACCTGTGTGGCTCAGTCGGTTAAGCACCTGCTTTCACCTCAGGTCATGATCCCAGAGTCCTGGGATCGAGCCCCACATGGGGCTCCCTGCTCAGCATGGAGCCTGTTTCTCCCTCTCCCTCTGCCTGTCTCCCCTTGCTTGTGCTTGTGCTCTCTCTCTCTCTCTCTATCTCTCTCTGTGTCAAATAAATAAATAAATAATTTTTTTTTTTTAAAAGACATGGAGGAACTGGAAATGCATATCACTAGGTGAAAACCACTAATCCTAAAAAGCTATATACTGTTGGACTCCAACTATGACATTCTGGAAAAGACAAAACTATAGAGACGACAAAAAGACAATTAAAAGGGGAGGATATAAATGGGGGCAGAGGTTATATGGGAAATCTCTGTACCTCCCTCTCAATGTGGTTTTAAACCTAAAACTGGTCTAAAAAAATAAAGTCTTTAAAAACGTTTTTAATCTTAATGTTATAGGTATGCATAAGATGTAACATAAAACCACCCTCAACTCATCCGATCTCATTTTCCAAGATGCTTTGGACTAAATATGTTTTTATTCTGATTGACAGCAATAAGTCTAACTACCATGGTTACACTTGTACTTCTTGGTTTATCATCTGTAACAGTATCTATAGGAGGAAGGAAACTTTGAGCCCTAAAGGAAAATAAATGAACTTAGAGAAACTACCACAATCTAACCACATTTCCTATTTTTGCTGATAACATTATTATTATTTATAGATTCTTAAATGTCTATTTTGATTCATCAACTTTGAATAGCACTTCTTGACTCCCCACTACATATGATGAGGAAAATAACAAATAGGCAGAAATCAAGACTCAAAATGAATTCTAAGAAGCATTTACCTTGTTCATAAAGTAGCTTCATATTTGAATCTTTGCAGGCAACCAGATTGTTGAGCAATGCAATCACACTTTGCATGGTGTTACCCAGAATGTTCTCCTGATGTTCCTGCAATAGATCACAATTTCCATCATAACTATACAGAATTGTAATTACATCATGATAGAGACAAATGATCAAATGACCTCCATCCCTTCATTCTTTGCACAAGGTCAAATAATTATCTTTCTCTGCTTTAATGAAGCAGATCCTTCTGCGTTAAGGCACTCCCACTCCCCATCAGTGTGTTAAGTCAGCTGGGAGGCAGCATGAACCCTTCAGAGCACCAGCGCTGCTGCATGCAGTCCCCCACGCACAGCTGAGTGACAACCACACAGCCCTCTGGGCTTTAGATGGGGGACAGGGGAGTCAGAGTGACTAGGAATCAACTACATGGAGCTTAGGAGACCACACTTGAAAGTGAACTGAGATCACAAAATAAAGCTACCACGTCTCAGAGTGACAAAAGCAGCAGAGTGACCAGGAGACCCCTGATGGACACGTGGTTTCCAACGCTTACAAAAACACCAGCACTGCATCTGGCTCTGAAGCTGCTCTGTCGCCAGATGTGTACCTCCCAGCAACGCCAGCCACTTGATGTTCCGAGTCGCACCATCTAGGTCTTCGCTTGGTCTGAGACAAGGAGTTTGCTTTCCAAATACCGGTGCCTAAAAATTTCTACCTTTCTTGAGAAACACACTTAAGGGTGGATGTTCATGTTTGAATGTTCCACTGACACCGATTTAAGAAGATGAATAAGTAAGCGATGGTCTGCCACCAATTTCATCCAATTATTCATACAGTTGGTTGGAAGGAAAGGGTGATTAATAAGCACAAGATGACACAACATGTTATTCATGATAAAGTAACCAACGATACATAGGAAACCTATTCTAGTCAAGAAAAGAGAAGCTAATAAATCTTTTTGGTTTTCTTTCTTTTTTTTTTTGGTCCCATTCAATAAAATAACACATTTTGCTCCTTGTTCAAAGACCAGCCTGTCAGCAAATACAGGGCAGTTTCACTAGCGATAAATCCATTGTTCCTTCAATATACACATTCCTTATGATTAAATGTACCTCTTCTTTGATGCTCTTGGTAATATTTTTGCCTCCCTGTGAAGCCAATACTTCAGTTTTCCCTTGTACTTATGGGGTGAGTGCCACTTGCTAATATAGGCATTTCCTTTAGTACAAAAGCCAACTATCCAAACCCCCATTACCCCTGAACACTACAAATCCAGGACTGTCCCCTGGCCAACCAGGTTCTCGGACTCCTGACCTGAAGGTTCTAGAGTCCCTGCAAAATGAAGGCTTCTGCCAGCCCACAACTCAGTCTGCAGAGGGGCATAAAGCCAAGGTGCACTCTGATCATTAAAAGCGCCAGCCAACCATACTACTGGGGGTCTCCAGGATAAAGTATCTGATGGAGGAAATAAAAGAGACCAATAATCCTATAACCAGACGGGGAGAAATGGTTCTTTTTCTTTTCTAACCATTATCAAAACATTGTTGTTGGATTTCAAGCCATTCATACACTATGACTTTTGTTTAATATAAAGTGAAGGCTTCGTAAAAATTATAGTAGAGAATTCTATTTACGCACTCTTCTCTCTTGTAGATATATATGTGCTTCCTACATAGTGTTGGGGAGGAAGGGCATGGAACAGAGTCCTTGCTCCTGCTCGAGAATATGCCGCAGTTCTCCAGGGGGTATTGAGACAGCTACTGCTATGGCTCAGGTCATCATTTCCCCCACAAAGAATGAAATACATGCGAAGAGCAGTTGAGAAGGCATAAAAATGAGTTAAACACACTTCCATTAACTTCTATCAAATTGGTTTATTTCATTTCTCTTAGCAACTTTAATAAGATTTGTTCTTGCTGTTCACAACTGTATTAGCCTACAGGGGATAAATGATGCATTGAAAAACACCACAGTTACTTAAAGTCAGAGTAGAGGATTATATGAAGGGAGAAAACAGGGGGGTAAATTTGTGGGGCCAGAGTTGTTCTCAGGCACTCTGCAAGCCTGGTGTAAAGACAAATGGGAAACTCAAGTTTGGTTCAAAGACCACAGGCCAGAGTAGGAGGGGAGGGATGATCCCGATGAAAGACTGGGTCCCCATTAGATGCTCCTCTAGGACAGCCCCTCTCCCCAGAAAGCTATGACTGAGTTCCAGGGTAAAAAGATTGTGACAGAAGGCTAGGGAAAGTCCTGATGTCTTTTTTTTTTTAAATCCCCACGGCTCATGAATGAAAGCAAGGAGTCTACGCCATTGGCACCTCAATACATGCAAGTAAAGCAGTGTAAGGAGAGAGAGCAGCAGCTGATGACTTGCAACAGGGCCTTTGGCACAGGGTCAGGGGCCCAGGCACCAGTGGCCTCAGTGTTGATCTTGGCCTGCGGAGGAACAAGGCAGTGCTGAGAGTTTGCTGATGGGGCACTGGGTGCCAAGGCTCGTATCCCAGGCATGTGACCTATGTCACCATTGCATCTGATCCTCACAGAAACACTGAAGTGGCTGCAGGTCTCCCCTTGCTACAGATAAGGCCACTGAGGTTGGCGAGGTGAAGTGTAACTTGCCAGGAATCAGCCAGCTCTTCAGCGGTGAAGCTAGGACTGGGTCTGTGGGATGGCGGAAGCCACGCACCTGATCACCATGCAGCGCTGCCTGCTGACCCACAGTCACGGGGCACAAGGAAGGAGAGACGGGGGTCAGAGCCAACAGCCCACCAGCACATCCCAGCTTAACCCATACCACCTGAGGGCCCATGGGGTGAGGTGGCAGGCACGTAAAGGGGCCCAGAGCAGGGGGTGGAAAAGCTGAGAAATACTGAATTGGGGCAGCTCTGGTAGCGCTGCCCTCCCTGTGCCACCATGACTGGCATCTCTTGGCTTCATAAGCGTCCTCTGTAGATACCACAGTGCTCTAAGGCATAGAACGCAGGAAGCAAGATGGAGGTGCTAGGCAACTCCAGAAAAGAAAAGAATAAGCTGTTACTCCAAAGACTGGAAATACATACCTTGAGCCCCCGACCACAGCCCCACTGCTCAGACACTCAGCATGAGCCTCGGCGGCCGGGTAAGAAAGGCAGCCGAGCTCATCAGAAAAGGCATCGCCGACCGCGCACAAAGCCACAGAAGGCAATCGCACTGCATTTTAAGATTATGACGAAAAAATCCTTTATCCATAACCCATCAATAAGCACAGCTGACCTAATTTGTGTGCCTAATGCCATAGTGTGCGGACATTTAATAAACAGAGCACTTGAGAGTTCTAATAAAACACAGCATTTGCCAGTAGAGATAATTAGAATTGAAGCAGCAAAATTCTAGTGTTTGGCAACATAGATGAAACAACTTCATTAAAATGTACAGCTTCGGCAAATGAAAGGCAGGGGAGCACTGGACCCTGAAGAATCAGCCTTGTCAAAACTAATTGCTTCAGTGCTTATAGAGGACAGCTCTGAACTACCAAGGGCACGGCAAGGAAACACTACTGAAAAATGATCAGCCTTCCCAGAGCGGTTTCACTGTAAACAAAGCATTATACTTCCCTCTAATATCTGAGGACGGAAATGGCACTAGGGACGTCAGATGGCCAGACTCAAAAGTTTGGCAGGGCTCTCAATAGTCAAGGCAGGAAACACCTTTAGCAATAGAAACTCACAATGAGCCACAGTCACTCTCTTTTGCCCTTGGTGTGGGGTCAGGATTCTAAAGAGGGCAAATTAAAAGACAACCACTGGTCCCCAGGGAGGTTGGAAACCAAGAGGAGGCAGAAAAGCAGAAGCACATGCAAGAGTTATGAACGTGAAATCTATAATCTCTGGCAAATAAACACAGGGCACGTCCTACTCAACACACAGTGAGATCACATTTCAGGGGAAAACCTTTTTGCACGTTGCACTACAGGATGCTAGTCTACTGCACATGTTCTGGGACATAGTACAAAGGTGACAGAGACAGAGTGTGTGTTTGCTCACTTTCCTTTTTATGCTTTCTCTCATACAACTAGATTCCTAGACATCTGGAGCCCACAGAAGACTCTTCAGAGCGTTCAGATGAAATAAATGTATTGGACGGAGCGGAAGAGGACATTTTTTCATATTACTGATTTTTCACAAGGCCGTACCACACACAGCTCCAACTCAATGGGATCTAAACTGAACTCATCCTGTCCTTTCCCCTCACACATCGTCCTTTGGCTTCCTGTCTCAATGAAGGGCTCTACCATCTGTCCACCATGCAGCCATAAATCCTGGAATCACCTGGGGCCACTGCCTCTCTCCCGCCTCCCACATCCCATCCGTGATAAATTCCCCTTGATTCTCCCCAGGCCCCCTCTTGAAGCTCTCCCCTCTGCCAAAGATAAGGTGGGGACAGTTTGTCCCCTGTCTCCACTGCTCCTCCTGTCCTCCACTGCTAACCAGGCTCCTCCTTCTCGAGTGGCAAGACTCATCCCCATTCCTAGGGCTTAAATCTGGGGCCTGCAGGCCCGGGGAATATATTAGAGTCCACTGTAGGCCCAAGGTAGGGGGGCCATTGCTTCCCACCACCCCGTTTGTCCAGAGCCCCAGGGGGATTCAAAGGCCTGAAGGGAGGGAGGGCCATGAGAACCAAGGGATGGCAGAAGCAAGGGTACTGTAGCTCCGTTGCTCTCAATCCCACAGAAGTATCATGTTAATGATTTTGGAAACACTCTGATTTATTGACCCAAATTCTGACTCCTGTGGGTAAGGAAAAGGGAAGGGAACAAGGTGAAGGAACACAAATTTAAAATTAATCTCCACTAATTTACCTCATAAATAAATACACACACACACACACAGGATTTCCTGGGAAGCAAGGCCAGGATTTGGGCATCCGAAGCTGGAAAATTTGGGGTGTTATGAAGCTGGGGCTGGGGTAGCTACCACTGGGCATTTGCTCTGCCGGTTGTGAAACAGTCAAATAGCCCCTCTGTCCTCTGGTCAGGGCTGCTGGGGGCTTAGCAGCCTCCAAGGAGGCTCAAGGAGAACCTCAAGCACGCTCTTCCCCATCTGTAGCCAAAGATGTAGGACGCTCTCACCCTATAAGCCTGGAGGTACAGAATTAAGTCTCTTCCTTGATTTGGGTCATCATCTTTCTGATTAAAAGACATGAGAGAAAAGAATTTAAATTTTTTAATTTGACTGACAGATAGTATAGAGGCCCTGTAGCTGCAGCAAATACAAGTTCTTATTTGCAATACGTTGCAGCTGACACAGAAGGGAGGCTGTGGACCAAACGGTACCATTTGCCAATCAGTATGCTGAGTTCAGCCTAAGAATTCCAGTCCTCGCTCAACACCAATGGCGGACTGCTGGGGATGCCCTTCTGTGGCAGGTTAACTGTGTCACTTGGCTTGCTCAGCCCTCCTGCTCTTTCACGTTATTTAAGCTTCTAGCAGGAAACTTCCATCCTCCCTCCTGGTTCTCAGTAGTGCCCTACTCCTCAAGGCAGGTGCACTGGGTTGGAGCCAATGCTACTCAGGCAGGAGAGCCCTGGCAACGGAGAGAGAGCCCTGGCAACGGAGAGAGATGGCGGGAAGCAGCCAGGACCAGCGTCCCCAGGGATAGACTGCACCCCTTTCCTGTGTCTGCCTGGGGGGCTGACAGACAGGCCAAACTGCCCCACAACACCCTATCCAAGCCAAAAACGGGCCCCAAGTAGGGGGACAAATGAGAAAATATAGGTGTGCATCCAGACACACAACTCCTTCCACCTTCCTGTCACATCCCTGCCACTGTCCAAAGTAATAGATAATAATAAAATGTTACAAAAATAAAGCCTTGGCAAACTAACATTCACTCTTAAAAATTCAGGCCAGATGCTGTTTGCTGAAGCTGGGGTAGGGGGGAGAGGGCATGGGGAAGGCTATCCTTCTTGTTGGACAGCACCGACGTGACCTTCCTTTGCCTGACTTCATCATTGCACCTACTGTATACAGTAACCCGTGGTTCATCCAGTCCTCACCTGATGCTGAGCCCCTGGAGGGCAGAACTGGGACTTTTAATCAGTCCCCAGTGTGAGGTGCAGTGCCTGGTATGCAGAGGCCTCTGGTAGATTAACAAAGAAACAAACTGGCTCAAAGCTGCTTAGGTGAATACAGTTGGGGAAGGGATAGATAGCTCATGGGAGTCTCCTTCAAGGAATTACCTTGTCACAGACTAGGTAATTGAATTGTCTTCAATTAAATAATTGATAAATACTTATTGAACAATAAAAATAATCTTCCTCAAAAAGTCTAATAGGTACATACTTTTTGAATATTTGCAATAAATGATAAATTCAGACCTTTTCACTTTAAATAAAATACATAAAATCTCTCCCATGTGAAATCGTTATCAAGGACTCATGAAGCACTTGCATCAGCATGGAAAATACATACTCCAAAAATCCTGAAAGATGCTGACACAATTTTTTAAAAGATTTTTTATTTATTGAGAGAGAGAGAGCATGCACAAGTTGGGGGGACAGGCAGAGAGAAGGGAGAAGCAGACTCCCTGCTGAGCACAGGACCCAAAGTGGGCCCAATCCCAGGACCCTGAGATCATGACCAGAGCCGAAGGCAGATGCCTAACCAACTGAGCCACCTGGGCACCCCGATGCTGACACAATTTTAATGGCACTCTCTGTTAAAAGTGATCGCTCACTTGGGACACCTGGATTCAGTGCCCTTAACACCTCTTTGCTAGGTCAGCTAGTGGTAGGTGAGCTACTCCTAAGGACATGGGAATACCTCAACATAATACCTACTGGCCCTCACACCCCCAAAGCACACACTGTCTGGA
This sequence comes from Neomonachus schauinslandi, assembly GCF_002201575.2. Classification (NCBI taxonomy): domain Eukaryota; kingdom Metazoa; phylum Chordata; class Mammalia; order Carnivora; family Phocidae; genus Neomonachus; species Neomonachus schauinslandi. The sequence goes on along the minus strand of NC_058403.1, from coordinate 145,556,806 downwards.
TCCCATTGGATCTTTCAACTAGTTTTTGTTGCACAGGACTATCTCTAAAGTGGCAATGAGACCCTAGCCATCTCACCGTCTGAGTTGAAATTTCAAAGAAGGAGCACCTTTCTCCAATAAATTATTCTGAGCAGGTAACAAATCAGACATCAGGGGAACTGCAAATACATACACTGGGTATTTACAAACCAGCAGCATAAGGCAGCCCGGATCTTTGTCACTCACCCTGGAATTTGGTGCACTTGGTATTTTATGCATGATCACTTCTGTTCTCAATCTCCATAACTGAGGGCAATCAGCTTTCCTTTTCTTAGACTCTACTTAGATAATAACAGTTATATTTGTATAATCACTTTGGAACATTCAGTACGCTCATTTTTGGCCACACAATGATAGAAACTATACCATCTTGGAGAATACATTGGTTGTAATAGGATAAAATCATCTGAGGAATTTTTCATCTCCTAGATAATAAAAAAAAATGCCAGCAAGGACCCAGAATATTAACTGGAATTTGAAGATACTCTACTATAAGCATAAACTGGGTACAAGCATAAAAGTGTTAATGTGGATCATGCTGGACAACCATGGGCAGGGTAAAAGGGTCTTGTGATGGATCAAGAAACTCACAGACCCTGAGCAAAGAGCAGGGCATATGCTGGGAACACAGGAAAAATAAGGAGATTCCGGAGGAGTCAGATTGACCAACTTGACCAAGGAAGAATGTGACCATATACTGGCCAGTTCCATTTCTGAAACCTAGAAGGGGAAAGGGGACTATTGAGAGCTTAAATAAATTTCTTAGACCAAGCCAGGCTGGTCTAAGGACCTTATCAGCTGAAACCTGACCCCCCTCTTCAATATCTATTCTGGGACAAATCCCTTTGGGGGTCTTGGCTGTATGCTGGACAACCAAGACTCATCTACAGAGTGCCCATTTGCTCACATCCACTGCTTCTGGATCAAAGCAACTGTCCCACCAGTCCCTGGGAAGTTCCTTAAGCTTAGGAATGAGGGAATAGGGAGGAAGGGAAAGGGAAGGGTATGGGATTTTCATATTTTTAATTCTTGTACCCCCAATAAATGAGCTTCAGCTTTAAGAAATTCCATATCAAGATGGCTTCATTAAGTTTTCTTCAAGCAGGTCAAAGAGAAAACCATAAATCTGAGTGAGTGCTAAGAAGGGAAGGACAAAAGATAGAAGGGAGAGACTGGAGAGGATGGGAAGGAAGAAAGAGGGACCACTGGATTTCCTCAAGAAAGAGAAATGAGCCCAGAAAGGATAAGCTCAGGATGCAACCCCAAGTATACAGGTGCTAAAACAAAAACTCTCTGCATCACAGGGTACCTCAATCAGGAACTAAAAGTCAGTCAACTGACCTATTATGTGTCCAACCACTGGGTATCTCCAAATAAATGCTGACCAACATTTCAATGGGATGTGCACAGAGACAACAACAGCTCGGGTCCCTGCCCATTGGCACTGCCTAGTGTCAGCCCCCAGGTGACCCGGACCATCTTCAACAGACAGGGAGAAGAGGAGCAAATGATTCTGTTTAACACCAAGCACTTCAAGCTCTTTCTCAATTCATGAAACACTTGTACTGGGACTGTCTTCTTGCTACCACACTCTCACCTGGCCACCCCCCATTGCCCCCATGGACATATGGAATAATAGTGTCACAGCCCCTTCTGTGTATGAATTCTGATGAGCTGCAAATGAAAAGATGTGTGGTCCCCTTGGGCAAACTGGCTGACAATGGGATCCTCCCTTCTGATGGCTTGCATGACAATGGATGAGCACAGGGGAATGTTGTCCAGTCTGTTTGTGTGGGGTGCACGGAAAAAGGGGCACTGATCTTTAAGAAAGCTTCCCTGAGCTGTCCCTGAGCTTCTGGGACATGCATACACCATTCACAGAGGACTGGAGTCTATTCGTCACCAATTTTATTGGCTAATCTTAGAATCTCATCTCTCAGGGCACAAGTAGCATGTTAAACAACCAAACCAAACACACACATGAACACACACAAAAAAACCTGTCTTGGAAGTTGTTAGGGAAAGTCATCAAAAAGACCCAGGGCACTCGGAGGCTCCCATCACCTCCCAGTCCTTGGAATGTGGGTTCTGCTGGCCTTTCCTGCTCCCAGAGGCTGCCCCTAGAACACACCCTTGAGATAGTGATGTGGTGTTGAGAACACCTGCATGGTATACGTGACTGAACCCCGGTAAGGCCTCTATATATAAACTTTTAACATTTGGCAGGCGGTGCAGAGATCCACTGTCTTGCTGCCCAAGACAAGCCTCATATGTAAGTCCCCTTTGCTTATGAAATGGCCATCTACCAACCTGGAGTGGCCGGCCTGTTTCTTCCATCTCTCCCTGCCCTGCCAGCGCCAGGGTTGGTTTCAGATTTCACCCAGGAAGCTCCCTAGAGGGTTGTGACCCAAAAGCAGCAGGAGGAGAAACAACCAATATAGCTTCAATTCTGAAACATTTCACATGACCATGCTCTGAATAATGTAGGCTCTGGCGCTGCATCAGAATGACTCCAACAGCAATGACTTTGAGCCACAGCATCCAAGTCATCATCACACAATCCATCAAGGGCAGGGCACGAGGCAAAACCTCGACAGCTGGAAACGTCATTTGAAGCCATACAGAGGACAGAGAGCTCTTCCCCGCCAGCAACGGAGGGGGACAGAGCACCCAACTCATCATTTTGCACCAGCTGCCACATCCAGGGGCAGGGCTGGGAGCTCCACTGGAAACAGGCAGAAGGGAAAGCCCTGCCCCCGACACATGCAGATACAGGCAACCAGGGAGAGGTGACCTGCTGGAGTTTCAGGCTAACCTCCAAGGTCCTCTTCTGCTTTAACATCCTTCCATACTAAACCCAATGCTGCATCTGCCAGCAATGGAGAGCATACGATGGAATAATTCCTAAGAGTTATTTGAAATGGAACCAGGAGGACATTGAGGAGGTGGGGTTCATGCATATCTTCTGTCTCAAATTCTCAGAGGTTTCTTTTCTTTTTTACTGAACTCAGCTAAAAGTCAAGGAATCTACTTATGTTATAATGGACATAAATGGATTTTCTGCCCAACATTAGCCCTAGCAACCAATCACATGTAGATTAATGTAGCTGTAGATAAACCAGCATCAATCACCTTTTCTTCAATACAACTTACGTAAAACTTCTCTTCCCAACTTATTTTTTTATTTTTTTAAACATTTTATTTATTTGAGAGAAAGAGGGAGAGAGAGCACAAGTGGGGGGTGGGGACAGAGGGACGAGCACACTCCCCACAAGCGGGGAGCCCAACTCGGGGCTTGATGCCAGGACCCTGAGATCATGACCTGAGCCAAAATCAAGAGTTGGCCACTTAATCAACTGAGCCACCCAGGCACCCCCTCTCTTTCCACTTTAAAAACTCTAACCTCCTTTGTCTCTCCAGAGCAGGTTTTCGATTTCAATCAAACCTGTGTCTCCTGGATTGTAATCCCTAAGACTCCCAATAAAAGCACATATTTTGTTGTGCAGCTTACAGTTTTGTCTTTGACACTTCTCAAAGAATATTTGAAAGAGAGGTTAAATAATATCAAATAATATCAAATTATATCAAATTCCTATGCTTTCCTATAGTCAAACAGAACAGTTCTCCACAGTCTCAAATATTTACTTGTGGATTGTAGCAAAGATCACTCAAATAAAAGTTTTAGCACAAGACAAGTAACCCTATCCCCATCTTTCCAACCTGCACTTAATCAATCTAAAAACAAAAGGTTGTTGGGTGAAACAATTTCCTCAGAATTTTGCCTTTCTTCAGCCCCTCAAAAGAATCCTAAATACCACATGCCACCTGAGTTACCATGAAGTCCAACTTCATCACATAAATATTGGGGGGGGAGGGAGAAAAGGATAGGTTTATGAATTACTATCCTCCTAATCACAGGATTTCACAATATAGATAACAGAACGGACTCAGAATGAATGTAAGCTCCCATATTAAAAAAAAGTGGTTTTAATGTGAATTTGCATAAATTTTAAAATGCACACAAACATATATACACACAAACAGACCTGAAAACCTTTACAAATATGTGAACAATTTGATTATTCATTATTTTGAGTAGTCTGCCCAGTTGATATCCTTTTATATTACAGAAAATAGTGTATACTATTTTGAAGGTAAAAAATGCATGATCTCCTCTGCACACAATTGAATGTCATTCCTTCAACAATCTATACTAAAGACCAGCCCACGTCAGGCCCACTGTAGATCCTGATGACACACCCCAAACCTGCACCAGACACCTGCCCTTGGGGAGCTTCCCATCCAGTGAGAGCGCAGGGAGACAGAATGGGCTGAGAGAAGTATGCTGATTGTGCTAACACATACTAGGGAGTGAGATCCTGGTGAGCTGAGAAGACCAGAAAAGGTTTTAGGCAGGAGATGGGAATGGAGCTGGGTGGGAAGAACCAGCAGGCTTACAAAGCTCTAGAACTTGGGGAAGGGCACAAACCACAGGACTTGGGAACTTGAGGTTGACAGAAATGAGACATCACAAAGGCACACTGAGGCTGATGACTCTGAAGACTTGGCTAAGACTTTTGGAATCCATACTAAATCTCAGCTAACAAGTGCCTGGGTTAGTAATTTCTTTTGGATTCAGTGGAGTTAAAAACAAACTAGATATATTTGAATTAAAAAAAACTAAAAACTAGAAATACACTGTTGCTGTAACTCACGGATATAAATTAGTTACATCACCCCTGCACAGAGTGGGCAGGAGTGGCTCTGTGTCATCCTCAAGGTCAGCTACTCAGGGCCTGCTCCCTGCCGGCTTCTCTCAGCTCCTCACCTCACCTGTGGCCAGTCTTCATCACCTGACCTCAGCACCTTGTCTTCTGCTTGTACTCGGCCCTGCGGCATGGACTTGAGACTGAATCTAAAGTAACCAGAGTCTACCTCTGGCTGGAAAGGCCAGCACTCTATCTCCTTAGTGACATCAAACAGAGGGCGCAATACTTTCTGGAGATTTTTCAGATGTGCGGATTCTTACCTATCCCTACCTGTGAAGTTCTACCATGTGTAAAGGGCTAATACTGTTACCGATTCTGTTACTATCTACAAATAGGATTTAGCTGTGGATTTAGCTCTGGATATGCTTGAGGGCCAATTATTTCCCCCTTGTAAAGCGGCATTTGCCGGTTCTGGGTGATGGCTGAAAACTAGACTGGGTACATACAGAGGGATGTGGATATACCTGAAGCCAAAAGATAACCAGAGATATTCTTAAAATTTCTCAGAGCTTCTGCACTTCAGAGACATTCATCAGAAAGTCTCAGTTTTGTTTTCAACTCTGGAATCAAACTTCTTTTGCATGAAAGCTCTTAGATAATGATACTTATAAGTTTTAAGAGATCAGGTTAGGAAGAGAATACAAGAGCCTCTGGATGTGAGACATTGATATCAAATAGCAAAAATGAAAGAACAGTATATTATTTGCTGTTTTTGTTTTTTAATGGAACTCACAGGCTTCCATGTGCTCCCCACAAACGCCTCAAAGTTGCCGTGTGGCTGGAAACCTAAATGAAGTCTCAGAAAAGATAATGGAGCTTTAATGATGGAAATAGTAAGAAAATTAAATCTAATCATGTTCCATTAAGCACGCTCTTAGCTCCCATTTTTACTAAATTATTTTAGTATGATTTTGCCTCTGTCTATTGAAATAACCTTTTATGGCAATTTGATTTGCAAGCATAAATAAGTCTCATTTACTTTCCACTATGAAACCCTGCGGGATTAATAAGAAGAGATGGATCATCTAAAATCTTACCCATTCTGCAATCAGGAAGTAACCATTCAGGGAGATGGATACTTTGTCTAATATTTTATATTTAGATCTGTGTGGAAAAGCATTACACTATAATTAGGGTCTCATTCAACAACAACATATCACCTGCTAGAGGGACCATCTTCAACCAGCCTTGGCTTCCATACCAGCCCTGAAAGGGAGCCACAATTGTCCCCACTTCCTGTGCTGGTGGGTCACCTCACCTCCTCAGACCTTATTCCTCAAGCTCATCCTCTTCCCCCTGCTCTTTGATGGACTTTTATCATGTTTAGAGTGCTTTGCTACTATTGGCCAAAACTGCTGGAGTGTTTGCTTCCAGAAGGATGCTCCTGCATAGCTACCTAGATCTGTGTTCTAGAGGACAGTGACAAATTGTAAGCAATCATGCATCTAGGAGTATGCAAACATGGAACACAGCAAAGGACAATGGGAGTGGTTCTTCAATTCTGAGCTGTGCAAAGCATAGAACCACCTGTCAGAATATGCAGGTGGGGTTTTAAATATTCTTTCCAAAGCACATTTACTTCCAAAAAGTGTGACAATGAAAAAGCTATGAAGTGTAACTAGAATCACAATTTGCAAATTAGAGGAGTCTCTGGGCCCAGTCTTGATCACTTCTATCAAGATTTAGAGGATTTAGGCGGGAAAAATCACATTCAGCAGGAATGATAACTATGGGAAAAGAGGCTGGGAGAATGTCACACAAGGACCAGACATGAATCCACACCTATATTCTATTCTAACTCTGTATTCAGGACTGAAGTACACAAAATACAATAAAGAATGAACTTATGAAACCAATTTCAACTACAGACCATAAAACTAAATAAGGGTATAAAAATTATTGACATGTCTGCACCCAGTAATACAACAACTCTCAAACCAGGAGAAGCAAGGAGAAATACACAGAAACACACTAATAATGGAACACTATATTCACTTCCCTCAATCTAAGATGATTAAGGAAAAAAAATTAGTAATGTATATCTTATACATACAGGATATATCTTAGAAATATATATGTTATAGATACATGCCAAATTCTGAACCCTATGGAGAATAACTGTTTTCAAATGCACAGAGAATTCATGAAATGTACCATAGCATATACAAAAAAAAATCAACAAATTTCCCCAAAATAGAAATTTATTCATTGTACTAATACTAAAATTTATAAACCAAACAAGTTTCTATTAAATGCAATTTTAAAATTCTTGAGGGAAATACAGATCAAAATTGAAAACTTTTGTGAAAATACATATAATGAAAACATTATACATTAGAATGCAGTAGATACTGCTTATAAGTTTATAAGATGAAAACATAGCATTAGATACAATAAAAATACTACAATAAAGGAAGTATTCAATTTTTAAATTCTAGAAAAAATGAAGTTACTGAAAGCAAGCAACAGGACGAAATTTAAAAAGATAAAAGCAGAATTTAATCAATTAGGAGACCTGTGCCTCTACTAGGATATATTAGGTCACAAAGGCCAATATTGCCTTAGAACAACCAGAAAACCCCACATAAATTATAAAATCATATTTGTAGAGATATCAGACAGCTACAGAAGCACCAAGAAGTAGGTGAACTAAAGTTCCAGAAAGTAGAGAAATTTTCCAATGTCAACTGATGCTTCCATTTTTTTCCTGCAGGGGCATTTGCTGGTTCTGGATGATGGCTGAAAATTGGGCTTAGTACATACAGGGAGCTCCACTGAGGGCATGAGAAACTGGCAATGGTTTTAAAGCTTGTATGGGGCTGGAATAACAAACAGGAAATTTAAGGGGCCTCAGACAAAAACAGCATCCCCCCAAAATTTGATGGTTGCTACAGGAGGCTGATAAGATGGACAGAAAAATCTATAAAAGATGGAGTAAAATCTCCCACTGTTCGTGGTACCTAAGAAACAATGACCATTCAGTTACCCTATGTCTTTTCATTGGAGCATTTAGTCCATTTACATTTAAAGTAATTATTGATAGGTATGTACTTACTTCCATTTGTTACTTGTTTCATGGTTGTTTTCATAATTCTCAGTTCCTTTCTTCTTCTTGCTCTCTTCCCTTGCTGTTTGATAGCTTTCTTGAGTATTACGCCTAGATTCTTTTCTCTTTTTTGTGTGGTTACCAATAGGTTTATATATAAAATCTTATATATATAGAACTCTATATTAAGTTGATGGATGCGTAAGTTTAAATCTATTCTAAAAGCACTAAATTTTTATTCCCACTCCTCATTTTATGTATATGTGTGATACTTTACATCCTTTTATTTTGTGAATCCCTTGACTGATTTTTGTAGATATAATTGATTTTACTGCTTTTGTGCTTTAACCTCCATAGTGATTTTACAAGTAATCAATCTACAACTTTTATTATGTTTGCATTTATCTGTGAAATTCTTCCCTTTCATAATTTTTTTTTTACTCCTAATAATGGCCTTTCTTTTCACTCAAAGAATTTTCTTTAACATGTCCTGTAAGGTTGGTTTAGCCTACTACCCTGCGGTGCCCTGTAGCAGAATACCCTCTGCTCACCAGACCAGGCATTCCTGAGGTTTCTCCTTATGTGGACTGCATGCACCCTACTGTTGTGGCTGAGCCATGATTGCCTTCAGTTCAGTTGGCTGCAATGACCGACTTTAACTGCTGTGGGTGCACTAGGCAGGGTTTGGTCCCTGTGCTATTAAGGGGCCTGTCTGGGGCTGCCACAGACTTGTAGTTGGGTGGTGTAAGCAAGAATGTACAACGGGGAAAAGACAGTCTCTTTGACCAATGGTGTTGGCAAAACTGGACAGGTAAATGCAAAAGAATCAAACTGGACCATTTTCTTACACCATACACAAAAATAAACTCAAAATTAATTAGACTTAAATGTGAGACATGACCATAAAACTCCTAGAAAACATAGGCAGTAATTGCTTTGACAATGTTGCCTTAGCAATATTTTCCTAGATATGTCTCCTGAGGCAAGAGAAATAAAAGTGAAAATAAACTATTCAGACTGCACCAAAATAAAAAGCTTTGCACGGCAAAGGAAACCGTCAACAAAACAAGAAGGCTACCTATCAAATGGGAGAAGATATTTGCAAATGATATATACAGTAAAGGGTTAATGGGAGAAGATATTTGCAAATGGATATATACAATAAGGGGTTAATATCCAAAACATATGAAAAATGTATACAACACCAAAAAATTCATTTAAAAAATGGGCAGAAGACCTGAACAGGAATTTTTCCAAAGGCAACAGACACATGAAAAGATGCTCAACACCACTCATCATCAGGGAAATGCAAATCAAAACCACAACGAGGTATCACCTCACACCTGTCAAAATGACTAAAATAAAAAAGACAAGGAATATCAAGTGCTGACAAAGATGTAGAGAAAAAGGAACACTTGTGCACTGGTCGTGGGAATGCAAGTTGGTGCAGCCATTGTGGAAAACAGTATGGAGGTTCCTCAAAAAGTTATAAATAGAACCACCATATGATCTAATAAGTACTTACCCAAGGAAAACAAACAAACAAAATTTCAAAAAGATATATGCACCCCTATGTTTATTGCAGCATTTATAATAGCCAAGATATGAAAGCAACCCAAGTATCCATCCATAGATGAGCGGATAAAGAAAATGTGGTGTATCTATAGAATGGAATATTACTCAGCCATAAAAAGACTGAAATCTTCCCATATGCAACAACATGAATGGAGCTAGAGTGTATTATGCTAAGTGAAATAAGTCAGAGAAAGACAAACACTATACGATCTCACTCATATGTGGAATTTAAGAAAACAAATGAACAAAGAAAAAAAGAGACAAACAAAAACCAGACTCTTAAATACAAAGAACAAACCAGTGGTTGCCAGAGGGGAGGGAGGAGGGGGAGGGGTGAACTAGAGGGGATTAAGAATACACTTATCTTAAATTAGTATTTAGAGCCACAAATCCCCTCCTTGGCTCAGATCAGTGGATGGCTGCCATGTCCATATCATCACCCAAGCAGAAGACTAGGTTTTATTCTCTAGAGAGGTCTCTAAACTGCAGGATGCCAGGCACATACCCTAACCCGAACCCTAAACATAGCCCTGACCCTAACCCCTAACCCTCACCCTCTGGAGAGGTCTCTGAACTGCAGGATGCCAAGCACAAACTTTCACCCTAACCCTAAACCTAGGTCTGAGAAAGTGGGTTCCTGAGCACAAAATAAGAAAAGCTGAGAAGAAGCTTAGTTATTCTGGAGAAGACCCAAACATTTAAGAACTGATAACATTTCTGAAAATCGGTCTGAAGGTAGAGATTAAACAGAAGGAATAATTGAATATCTAACTGAAGAGTATTTAGAGCCCCAAGCCCCTCCTTGCCTCAGCTCAGTAGATGGCTACCACGTCTATTCTCACCCCTGAAGAAGTCTGGGGTTTTATTCTCTGGAGAGGTCTCTGAACTGCAGATGCCAACCATATATCTTAACACTAACCCTCACCTTAGCTCTAGCCCTAACCCTAACCCTAGATCTGAGAAAAAGGAAAAAGAGAGAACACACACACACACACACACAGGAATATTACTCACCCATGAAAAAAAATGAAATCGTGCCATTTGCAATGACGTGGATGGAACCAGAGGGTATTAGGATAAGTGAAATAAGTCAGAGAAAGACAAATTCCATATGATTTCACTCATATGTGGAATTCAAGGAACACAACAAAGGACGAAAAAGCAAAAAAGAGAGAGAAAGAAGCAAACCAAAAAAACAGACTCTTAATTATAGCGACAAACTGATGGTTATCAGAGAGGATGTGGGCGGGGGATGGGTGAAATAGGTGACGGAGATTCGGGAGTGCACAGCACAGGGTGATGTATGGAAGTGTTGAATCAATATATTGTACACCTGAAACTAATATTGCACTCTACTGGAATTTAAATAAAAACTTAAAAAAAAAACACTTAATAAGCACTGGGTAATGTATAAAATTATTGAACTGTTCTACTTTACACCTGAAACTAATATAACACTATATGTTAATTACACTTCAATTTAAAAAGTATATTTAGGGGCGCCTGGGTGGCTCAGTCATTAAGCGTCTGCCTTCGGCTCAGGTCACGATCCCAGGATCCTGGGATCAAGCCCCGCATCAGGCTCCCTGCTCGGCGGGAAGCCTGCTTCTCCCTCTCCCACTCCCCCTGCTTCTGTTCCCTCTCTTGCTATGTCTCTCTGTGTCAAATAAATAAAATCTTAAAAAAAAAAAAAAAGTATATTTTAAAAAGAAAGAAAGAAGCTATGACCAGGCAGGAAAAGGACTCCATCCCAAGTATTCAAATGGTCTCTCCTTTAATTAAGGTATTTGTCAGATTCTGAAAGTACATGAGGCATTAAGTTTGAGAACGAGGCTGGGACCTTCTGAAAGGTAGAGCTGAATCCCCTGGTCTTGTAGGACTGAGAGGACAGAGAACTGTCAGGTGTTAATCAAAAGCCCAGGAAAGCCAAACAAAAGAACGGGACTAGACCAGAGTTAGAAACAAATCTTAATAAAACAGCCCTGACTCAGCTTACTTTCTAATTGGATTAAGTTGATCAGGCTCTATCCCTAAATGACCAAGGAAAAAAAGGGGTGGAGGGGGTGGCACCTGGGTGACTCAGTCAGTTAAAAGTCCAACTCTTGATTTCAGCTCAGGTCATTATCTCAGGGTTGTGAGATTGAGCCCGCGTCAGGCTCCTCGCTGGCATGGAGGCTGCTTAAGATTCTCTCTCTCCCTCTCCCTCTGTGCCTCCCTCCCCTTATCCTCACTCTCTCTCCCCGCCTAAGAGAAAAAAAAAAAGAGAGAGAGAGAGCTGGGGCCTCTCTCTGATGGAAGATATAATATCGTCAGTAATCTCTATAGTTTTTACAGAAGATAATATACAATGAAAAAATGCTAGACATGCAGAGAGGCAAGAAAATTTGACCAATACTGAGAGGGAAAAAAATGCTGGAGTTATCAAAAAAAAAAGGATTTTAAAAAAATTATGAATAATGAATAAAATAGAAAATAGATGAAATAATGGAGAAATTCACCAGAATGCTGCAACCTATTAAAACAAAATCAAATGGACATTCTAGAATTGAATTAAATATCTATATTAACAATAGCATAGATGGGCTTGATAAGTAATTTACATACAACTAAACACTTGTTTTGCCTCCTAGAAGATAGGTTAGGAAAGTAAAAACTAAGCAGAAAGGGAAAGAAATGATGGAAAAAATAGTTAAGACTATAAAAAACATGTAAGACACTCAAAAGATCTAACAGGTATAATTTGAGCCCAGAACGAAGAGGGAATGAGCAAGAATGAAGGAATGAAGCAGAAGTATTTAAAGAGGTAACAGCCAAGTACTTTCTGCAACTGATTAAAAAATATTTTTAATAAACAGAAAACCTTAACCCATAGATTTGAGAAGCCCAGTTAATCCAAAACAGGTTAAAAAATGAAGAAAACACAGAAGCATATTATAGTAAAACTGTAGAAAACCAAAGACCAAATGAAAATCTTAAAAGCAAAATGTCAATTTCAAAAGAACAAAATGTTACCCAATGATACTCTTTCTATCCCCCTGTCCATCCTGATTTTCAATAACTAGTGTATAATATAATATAATGGATGCTTCCATCCCTCTCAGAAGTGAGTTCATTATAGTCAAAGGATCATCCAAGTCAGTGAGTATGGTTTGTGATCAGCAAGAACTCTTATAAGAAATAATGGGCTTGCCTTTACATTCAAGTACTTAATGTAAGTAATGTATACATTCTCTTAAATTTAAACATATTCCATTTAGCTATAATTAGCAAAACCTAGGGATTAGAGAATAAAAACATAAGGAATTAATTTCCTATTTCAGATTATCAATCTCTCACCGGTAGTAACAGGGTTCTTGGGCGGGGGGGGGGGGGGCAAGGGGAAACAGACAATTGCATTGAATTTAGCTTTTTTTCCCTCTAGATTATCATAACCAAGGCCATTATTGCAAGATATTTTACAAGGAGGGAGGAGGAAGGAAAAAAAGGAAGGAAAGGAGGAAGGAAGGGAGGGAGGAAGGGGGAGGGGAGGGAGGAAGGGAAGGGAGTGAGGGAGGCAAGGGAGAAAAGACAGACAATGGATTTGTATTGTTGGGCGTTTTCCAAGTAGCCCCAAATCACCTTGGCTCTAAGGAGGAAAGTTCCATGAAAATAAACCCTCTGAAAGTCCCTGGAGAGAGGCAGGATCTTGGTGCCTCTCTTGATTCATCCCAGTAGTGACAGTAATAGCTGTGGAGGAGGAGAGGTTCACACAGGAAATTCAGCATCTTCCTCTCCCCCAACAGAATCTGGCACAGGTAAGGGGAGGGATTTCAAAGCCTCCTCCCATTCAAGTAAAATCATTATTATTTGGTTTTGTTTTTTTTTTTTTTAAAGATTTTTTTATTTATTTTAGAGAGAGAATGAGAGAGAGAGAGCATGAGAGGGGGGAGGGTCAGAGGGAGAAGCAGACTCCCTGCCGAGCAGGGAGCCCGATGCGGGACTCGATCCCGGGACTCCAGGATCATGACCTGAGCCGAAGGCAGTCGCTTAACCAACTCAGCCACCCAGGCGCCCATCATTATTATTTGTTAAATACACACAAGAGAGGATACAAATGAAAATTAAAAACAGAATGCGGAAACCAACACATTATCCTCCTTTCTAAGTTTACGACATACATACACTTAGTGAGCATCTACTCTCTCCCCAGCATTGCGCTCCTGTGCACACCACAATCCCACATACCCAATGAGGACTGGATGTACGGTGGCCTGCACAGCTGGGTCATCACAGTGGGAAACATTCCTCATAACCATTAAGTCTATACATCATTCCTTATAATAAATCAAGTATCTATGGAACTGAAACACACTTTAATAGAGCAGATTAAGGTCTTCACTTTTCTAGAAGCAGGGTTTTGGTAAAAATGTGTAGAAGTACTGAAACAGAGTAAGGAGAAAAAGATGAAATTAAAAATAATTTTTAAAAGCGTGGGACTTTCACTAGAACAGAGGTGAAATCAAGCAGGCAAGGAAGCTTGGAAAGAGATCTAAATAAGTAAGGTCTTCACAACATGTTAAAAGTGGGGATGGATGGGCCATTTACAAAACAGTGCAGAGAGGAGTATTTAACAAGAGCAAAGGCGGTAGACTGAAGTGGTTAACAGTACAGACTCTGGATCAAGACCGTACCAACTCTTACCAGCCTTGACCTTGGAAAGTTACTAACCTCCCTGTGCCTCTGCATCCTTTATCTGTAAAATGGGGGAGGAGAGGAGGAGGAGAACTACTTCATAAGGTTGTTATGAGGATTACAAGTTAGTGTAGATAAAGCACCTAGAACAGTGACTGGTATATACTAAACACCCTAAGCTTATTTTTTAAATAAAATAAATATTAGGGATAACCGAACTTAGATCTTCATTTCAAAGCACAATCCACAGCAAATTTTAAGTAAATTTGGAAGTTCAGTGTCAAAAAATAAAGCCACAACCATAAAAGAGAGAAAAAGAGATGCTTTTCAAATCAAGAGTAGGAAAAGCAGGGGCGCCTGGATGGCTCAGTTGGTTAAGCGGCTGCCTTCGGCTCAGGTCATGATCCCAGAGTCCCGGGATCAAGCCCCGCATCAGGATTCCTGCTCGGTGGGAAGTCTGCTTCTCTCTCTGCCCCTCACCCCACTCATGCTCCCTCTCTCTCTCTCTCAAATCAATAAAATCTTAAAAAAAAAAAAAGATTAATATCAAAGACCAATCTTAAAGCACGTAGATAGGACTTCAAAATTAATTAAAATGTCTGTCTCAAATCAACATAAATGCAACTAAAAATCAAATGACAAACTAAGAAAATATTGAAGTCATATACAATAAATTTAATGTAATATGTAGAGTTCTATAAATCACTAAGAAAATGATAAACATGTATATAGAAAAATGGCCATAAATAGGCAATCGACAGAAGAATAAGTAAAATTTCTAGTAAATGTCTTCACAGAAAACTTTATTGGTATTCAGAGATTTGCAAATGGAAATTATGAGAAGATCTGCCTATAAAATATTGATTTATAGAGCAAAGATTTATAAATGCATCTGTATGCATTTATTACCACTATTGGCATGAATCTAGAAAGTAGATGATTTTATAAACTGTTCTAAGGAATATAAATTGATATACCTCTTTTGGAAATTCTACCTTTAGAAATTTCTCCTGAAGATTAAGAATATGTATAAAGATAGAAATATATGAATGTTTTTAATCAATAATCCCCTATAAAAGCAAAATTCATGCAAAGAATATTTATGAGCATGTGTTAAATGCTATATTGAGATAAGGTCTGTGAAGCTAGTAGTTAAACAGGTATAGTTCATGCCCACACACAGTTTACAAATTAGTGGAAATGAGGGAAAAAATGGAAATAAGCTAAGTGCCCAATGATTGCTTAAAAGCAATGAAACAGAATTGTGTTTATTGCTTTTTGAGTAAGTGACAGGGAAGGGGGTGAGGGAACTGGGGTGCTTTCAAGGGCAGGAGATGGATAGACAGTGGAGCTGAGGAAGGGGAGGGATGACATAAAAAGCCTGGCAGATAGTGAGGGTGGCTGCATCACGGGCCTGGACATCTCCTTTGAAGAACTTCGGAGAGCACTACTGTGGGTGTGCTGGAAGGACAGGAGGGCTCTCAGAGAGGGGGCTGCTCGAAGCCAGACTGTGAAGGCAGTGTACATTTATGAGGGTGACAAAGTCAGAAACGTGTCCACACACGGGCACATCAGGTGTGTGCGGGGGCTGGAAAAGAACAATCGAAAACAGGTGACATACTGAATGGGCATCCACATGAAAACTGAAGTCACCAAGAAATGAGGACAGCAGTAGTCATAGAAAGGAAGAAAAGGAGCAAGACTCCAGAGTGACATGGTGCTACTGACATCTTGGGCCAAGTAATTCATTGTGGTGGTGGCCATCCTTGTGCATTGTCTATTTAGTGCATCCCTAACCTCTGCCTTCCGGACCGAAATAGCATCCCACCCGAGTCTGTTACAGTTCTCCTGGGTTGAGAACAGGCTGACCTTGCAGACTCCTTGCTCAGGAGTCAAGGGTCAAATCCATGGAGGGCCCTGATCTCATGCAGCATGGAGGTAACTGAGAAGGAAGTCCCACCCAGAATGGATACTCCGATATTCTGCTGTCTTCCCAACTCCATGATGGGGCATAACGTAACAATCCCAAGGGAAGTCCCGTGTGCCATTCACATGGCAACCCAAAAGATACTTTTTACATGTTCTCTTGAAGCATGGCCATCCCAAAGGACTCTCCAGGAAATGGAACCAGGTCCAAAGAACTTTTCTCCATGTAGACCAAGGAAGATACACGGGGGCTTTCCTTCTTTAGGCTCAAAACCTGCAGGGCTCTGCACTCATCAGGACATGGCAAATTGTACATCTATCTTTTATACCTTAAAGAAACTGTGGCTTTCCCTGCCCCTCCCCACAAAGCATGCTCTGGGTTGAATATTCTAGGCAGATAGTCCACGTCTTGCACAATCAAGACCCTGGTGACACCAAACAATGAATTCAGTGTAGGACTCCCTTGTGTTGCCATCTGGGTTCACTCCCCAGACATGGGGAGGGAGTACTGAGGGTATTCATGGGGGAGGGACAGGTTTTCGGGCAGGTCCTAAGGAGGCAGTAACACCCACATTCAGAGGGGTACTCCTCTCTGATTACCATCCCAAGACAACGAAGTTACCATTGGACAATTTTTTAAAAGGCCAAAAAAGAGATAGGCTCCTCAAAACACAAACTTGGAGATTTGGGTGGGGGCCAGCTCTGCAGAGCAGAGCAGCTCGAAGGTAAAATGTATAATTCTTCACATACCACACGGAGAAAGTGAAGAACAAAACAAAACTCCTAAGTGCAGCAACTGCGCTACCTTCTCTTGACGTGGATTTCCCTGAATTAAAAAATAACAACTTTCTTAAAAATTCCTTTCTAAGCATGCCTTTCATTACTGGCAGTCCCAGACTTCCCAAAGGGCTCCAGCTAAAAAACCTTAAGAGTTCCAAGGCCCCCTAGAGATGAGTGGACCCACTGAACATCACAAGAATCTCCTATATGCAAAACTGTCCAACACAGACATCCAAGTTGGAGCCGACCAGTCCCTCCCACCCCCAGAGCAGGCTCCATCGCAAGGAAAAGAGGGAGCACCTGATCTTGCTCCAGCCTGCCCACCCCAGCCATCTATCTAAACAGCTTTACAACGTGGCATACTGTCTAACTAAACCCTCTAAAATATTAATTGCTAAAAAGTGGCTCAACTGGAGCTATGGAAAGCCATAAAACATTTTATAGTGAAATAAAAATAAAAATCCAGTGCTTCAACAGACACAGAGCTTCTCAGGAGACCAGACACAGACAGAGAGACATATGTGAGTAATCTCCCAGAGCACATGAGTAATATATTTCAAAGAAAACCTGTCATGGAGAGCAAAATGAATTATTTTTACAACGAAACCTAGAAACTGCCATAGTTATTTGGCACAGCAGGCATTATTCGCATGTGAATCATGTGGGGGCAGCATCAGAATAAAAAAAGAACATTATTTCTGCTTTGACCAATATAGATCAAGAAACGTTACTGTGATTTTGAATCTAAAAAAAAATAATAATACAGCCAATATATGTGGATATTTTTATCACTCATCAAATACACAAATACAAAAAGATCCAAGCAGAATTTCATAGTTAATCTCGGTTGCTGCTTCTACAAAGACCACTTTGTATTTTTTCTCATGATTGCTTACATGGTAGGCTTATTATAAAATATAGTTAAGTGGTCTTCTGTAAGTATCCCATTATTACCGTAACAAATTGCCACAAACTTAAGAGGCTTAAAACAACACAAATTTATTACGTTATTAGTTCTGGAGGTCAGAAGTACAAGATGGGTCTCACTGAACTAAGATGGCAAGGCTGCATTCTTTTCTGGAGGCTGGCATTTTCCAGCATCTAGAGGCTCCCGGAATGCCTTGGCCCGTGGCCCCTTTCCAGTGCCAAAGCCAGCAATGGCCAGATGAGTCTGTCCTGCATTTCATCCGGCCACTTTGAGAGCTCCTTCTGCCTCCTCCTTCCACATTTAAAGGTACTTGTGATTACAGATAATCCAGGATAATCTCCCTAAGGTGAACTGATTAACAAGCTTAATTCCATCTGCAACCTTAATTTCTCCCTTGCCAAGCAACCTAAAACTCACAGGTTTCAGGGATTAACACAGGGACATCTTGGTAGGTGGATGCAGTATTCTGCTTACCATAGGTAGAAACTCTAAAAACCATTTCAAACTAGAGCATAGGAGAGAATCTCCATAAACGTAGAGAAAGATTGCTCATAAAAGGCATTTTCAAAATGGGAACTTTGTGAATAATAACTACTGGTTAATATCTCCAAAAATAAGAAATCTCTACTTGTTAACACTGCTTTTCTCATACGTTCTTTTTTTTTTTTTTAAGATTTTATTTATTTGACAGAGAGACACAGTGAGAGAGGGAACACAAGCGGGGTAGCGGGAGAGGGAGAAGCAGGCTTCCCGCAGAGCGAGGAACCCGATGTGGGGCTCAATCCCAGGACCCTGGGATCATGACCTGAGCCGAAGGCAGATGCTTAACGACTGAGCCACCCAGGCGCCCCTCCTCACATGTTCTAAAATGTGCTTTTCCCATAAATGGTTCCCAGTAGATCTTTCTAGATTAAATGTAATCATGTCAATTCCTGGCTTAATATTCTTCCAAGGCTCATCAGAGGACATGAGGCAGAGTCCAAATCCTTTGGCAGGGACATAAAGGTCTTCACAGTGTGGACCCAACGCACCTGACATCTACCACTGCTCCCCCCTCATGCATCGCTCATTCAATGCAGGCCTTCACGGAGCACCTGCCACAGGCCATTCCCTGACAGAGGTGCAGGGATAGGACAGTAGCCAAACAGGACATGGCTCCTGCTGTCTGAAGTCAGTCATTCAGTGGTAGACTTTAATCAACTCATCACACAAAACAGACAGAACACTGCGACGGTCATGCGGGCCCAGCTGATCCTCAGGAGGAGTCAGCCAAGAAGGCACAGGAGGCACCAGCAGAAGTTACCCTTGCCGGGAGAGCAGCAGTCACGCAGGTAAAGGAAGGGCAGGGGGCCTGCGCCCTTGGCGGACGGGGACAGAGCGAGAGCACACTGCTGCTGGTGCACGACAGGGCCCATCGTGCAAACTGCACACTTCCCACTGACCACAAGTGTGGCCCACTCCGTGCAGGGGCTCCAATCACCCCACACCAGAGAGCTGGCCCGCTGTTATCTGTCATAACTTACATGATGCTGCACTAAACTGCTGATTTCTGTTAGCTTCCACAGTAAACCGTGAGCTCTGAGGCCACGCCCCCAGCAGTGCCCGACGGGCCAACCCACCGAATAACCATGACTGCCACAGTCACACACAGACTTCCACACAAGAATAACACTTTCCACTTCTCTCCCTGACACTCTCAAGAAGCACAGGTAGCTCTGGTTGGCATCCATTATTACTCACAAGGAAAATCGGTAAGTGCATAACAGCACTGAAATCAAGAGATAAGGAAATGAGCAAAAAGTTCTAAAGAAAGGAGAAAGGAATGATTGATAATGTTTTTAAAGGGAATTAATGTAATTAGGATAAAATCAGCAGACTTGGTAAATATCCAAGAGCTAGTGATTTGGGGGGGGGGGGAAATCATGAAACACTAGCTTTCGTAATGTAGGCAAAAAGGAAGAAGTCACAAAATACACCAAATTAGGAAGAAGACCAGGTAAATAACCATATATGTTAAAATAAATATTTATACAATGCCACTCTAATAAATGATGGATTTGGATGATACTTTAGAAAAACTCAAATTTCCAAAATAAAGAAAAAAAACTTTAAGAGGAGATAACTAGGGAAGCAATTTTAAAAGTTGTCAAATAATAAAAAAATAAATGGTGAGAAGAGATAAATCTCCCATATAAAAAAATTCCAAATAATTTAGGTAGATACTGTGCCCTCGGGAAGACAGAGCTGAATTCCACACCCTTTGAGTGCCAGATGAGCTTTGTGACCTGCTTCCAAAGAGTCAAGTATGGAAGAGGGGGGAAAATAACATTACACAGGAGAAAGCTGATAAACCTCAGCCACACAGTCAAGGTTAATGCTCAGTGACAGAGCACTGATTGCCTGTACCCCTCATATGATGTGATATAAACAGCGCTTCACCTCTGTGGTATTCCTCCCCCAAACCCATCTCTGACTTATCATGAGGAAAAAAAAAAAAAAAACAGGGCACACTTGGATTATGAGACACTTTTCAAAATGCCAGGGCTACTCAAAACCACCAAGGTCATCAAAAACAAGGGAAGTCTGAGGAGAAGATAAAGGAGGCACAGTGACTAAATATAATGTATTGCACTGGGTGATGCTGGGAAAAGAAAAAGGAACTATGAACAGCTAGTGAAATCTGAATTAAGTATAGGATTGCCAACTGTGACTGACGCAGCACAGTAAGGTAAGAACTTGCCAGGCAAGGGGGTAAGAGTACAGAGGAACTCTCTGTACTACCTTCACAACCTTTCTGCAAATCTGAAACTACACTAAGACAAAAAGTGTTTTGTTTTGTTTTTTAAAGTGGTCTATGAGCTAGAATCTCCTTAAGAAGAACCATGACCAGAGAGGAGCTAAGATGGAGGAGGAGGAGGAGGACCCTAGCTTTGCCTCATCCCTCAAACACAGCTAGATAAATATCAAGTCATTCTGGATACCCAAGAAATCGATCTGAGGCCTGGCAGAACAAACTGCACAACTAGAGAGAGAGAAGAGGCCACACCGTGGAAGGTAGGAGGTGCGGAGCATAATTCGGGGGAGAAATGGATCACAGGAGCTGCAGAGGGGAGAGAGGCCTGGTCTGAGAGAGAGGCGAGAGAAAGAGGAACACACCAGGGATCACACAAGGGAAACACTTTCCTAAAGCCATTGACTGGGAAAACAAGAGGGGCTGAATTTTTAGAGATCTTAGAACCACCGGGGCTCAAAGACTGGAGTTTTAGAGGTCTGTGGTGTGGCCAGCGTGGAGCCTGGTGAGCACTGCAGTGCTCCTGTGGAAAAGGAGGGCAGAGAGCCCGGGAGCAGATCTGACGATCCCCTGGGAAGCACGGGGAGAGATGGTTTCCCCTTCTTGGAAATATCTGGGAGAGGTGGCATTGCCTCTCCAGGGACAAGAGAGCCAGTGGGCACCATTTCACTCCCCTGCCCCTCAGGATAGGTGCAGAGACACCTGCTGAGAGCGGCTAACCTGGACACCGGCTCTTTGCTGCACTTTCCTCCAAACTCCATGCTCCTGTACTTCGGTGTAACTGCCATTCTGGGACAAACCTGCATGAATCCCAGCTTAGGGACACCCTCCCCCAGAGGATCAGTGTGGGTCCATGCCAGCCAGGTCCCTAAAGCTTGTGTAGTTTTAAAACTCAGCAGGCTTGCCTGGGAAAGAACACAGGTGTACCATGCTGCCAAGAAGGCACACTGCCTGGGCACTGACAGGTGAAGGCAGGGATCTGAGAAATGCCTAAGACACATGAGGGGAGACTGCTTGCTCTTCTGGGAGGGCTTCCCGGACAGCAGTGGATGCGAACTCCCCTCTCCGGAGAGTAGGTTGAGGGGGCTTACGCCATTTCTCTCCCCTGCCGCTCAGCATAAGCTAACTTCAGTAAGCAGCACAGCACAGTGAATGACACACTGGACCAGATGGACTTAACAGATATATTCAGAACATTTCATCCTACAGTAGCAGAACACACATTCTTTTTGAGCGCACATGGGACATTCTCCAGTGTAGATCACATACTAGGTCACAAATCAGGCCTCAACAAGTACAAAAAGATTGAGATCATACCATGCACATTTTCAGACCACAATACTATGAAACTTGAAGTCAACCACAAGAAAAAATTGGGAAATACCATAAATACATGGAGGTTAAAGACTATCCTACTAAAGAATAAATGGGTCAACCAGAAAATTAAAGAGGAAGTTTAAAAAAATACATGGAAACAAATGAAAATGAACACAACTGTAGAAAACCTTTGGGGTGCAGTGAAAGTGGTCATAAGAAAGAACAGGCCTACCTCAAGAAGTAAGAAAAATCTCAAATACACAACCTAACCTTACATCTAAAGGAGCTGGAAAAAGAACAACATATGCAGCCTAAAGCCAGCAGAAGAAGGGAAATAATAAAGAAAAGAGCAAAAATAAATGATACAGAAACAAACAAAAACAGTAGGACAGATCAAAGAAACCAGGAAAAAATTAATAAATTGATCAACCCCTAGCTGGACTTACCAAAAAGAAAAAAGACCCAAATGAACAAAATCATGAATGAGAAAGATCACAACCAACACCACAGAAGTACAATTATAGGAGAATATTATGAAAAATTATATGCCAATAAATTGAGCAATCTGGAAGAAATGGATAAATTCTTAGAAACATATAAACTACCAAAACTGAAACAGGAAGAAATAGAAAACTTGGACAAACTGATAACCAGCAAAAAAAACTGAATCAGTAATCAAGGATCTCCCAACAAACCAAAGTCCAGGGCCAGATGGCTTCCTAGGGGGATTCTACCAAACATTTAAAGAAGAGTTAATACCTATTCTTCTCAAACTGTTCCAAAAAACAGAAAAGGAAGGAAAACTTCCAAACTCATTCCGTAAGGCCAGCATTACCTTGACTGCAAAACCAGACACTTAAAAAAAAGGGGGGGGGGCGTGCCTGGGTGGCTCAGACGGTTAAGCGTCTGCCTTCGGCTCAGGTCATGATCCCTAGCAAATCAAATCAAGCAGTACATTAAAAGAATCATTCACCACGATCAAATGGGATTTATTCCTGGACTGCAAAGATGGGTCAATATTCACAAATCAATCAATGTGACACACATTGAAAAAAGAAAGGATAAGAACCATATGATCCTCCCAATAGATGCAGAAAAAGCATTTGACAAAGTACAACATCCATTCTTGATAAAAACCCTCAATAAAGTAGGGATAGTGGGAACATACCTCAACATCATAAAGGCCATATACAAAAGACCCACAGCTAGTATCATCTTCAATGGGGAAAAACTGAGAGCTTTTCCTCTACCATTAGGAACAAGACAGGGATGTCCGCTCTCACCATTGCTATTTAACATAGTACTGGAAGTCCTAGCTTCAGCAATCAGACAAAAAGAAATGAAAGGCATCCAAATCAACAAGGAAGAAGTCAAACTTTCCCTATTCACAGATGGCATGATACTCCATGTAGAAAACCCAAAAGACTCCACCAAAAAATTGCTAGAACTGATCCATGAATGCAGGAAGTCGCAGGATATAAAATCAATGTACAGAAATCTGTTGCATTTCCATACACCAATAATGAAGCAATAGAAAGAAAAATCAAGGAATTGATCCCATTTACAACTGCATCAAAAACCATAAGATATCTAGGAATAAACCTAACCAAAGAGGTAAAGATCTGTACTCTGAAAACTACAGAACACTTATGAAAGAAACTGAATATGATGCAATAGAAAAACATTCCATGCTCATGGATTGGAAGAACAAATACTGTTAAAATGTCTATACTAAAAAAAAAATAAAAATAAAATTTCTATACTACCCAAAGCAATCTACAAATTTAAAGCAATCCCTATCAAAATATCATGAGCATTTTTCACAGAGCTAAACAAACAATCCTAAAATGTGTATGGAACCACAAAAGACCCCGAATAGTCAAAGCAGTCCTGAAAAAGAAAAGCAAAGCTGGAGGCATCACAATTCCAGGCTTCAAGCTATAATACAAAGCTGTAGATATCAAGACAGCATGGTACTGGCACAAAAACAGACACATAGATCCACGGAACAGATCAGAAAACCCAAAAATGGACCCCAATTATATGGTCAACTAATTTTCAACAAAGCAGGAAAGAATATCCACTGGAAAAAGACAGTCTCTTCAACAAATGGTGTTTGGAAAACCGGACAGTGACATGCCTGATTAAAGAAGAATGAAACTGGACCACTTTCTTACACCATGCACAAAATAAATTCAAAAGGGATGAAAGACCTAAATGTAAGACAGGAAACCATCAAAATCCTAGAGGAGAACGCAGGCAGCAAACTCTTTGACATCAGCCATAGCAATTTCTTACTAGATACATCTCCAGATGCAAGGGAAACAAAAGCAAAAATGAAATACTGGGACTTCATCAAGATAAAAAGCTCCTACACAGCAAAGGAAACAATAAACGAAACTAAAAGGCAACCTTTGGAATGGCAGAAGATATTTGCAAATATCAATCTAATAAAGGGTTAGTATTCAAAATCTATAAAAAAAAATTGTCAAACTCAACATCCAAAAAAACAAATAATCCAGTTAAGAAATGGGCAGAAGACATGAAAAGATATTTTTCCAAAGAAGACATCCACTTAGCTAACAGACACATGAAAAGATGCTCAACATCACTCAGCATCAGGGAAATACAAATCAAAACCACAATGAGATACCACGTCACACAGGTCAGAATGGCTCACAGGAAACGACAGATGTTGGTGAGGATGCAGAGAAAGGGGAACCCTCCTACACTAGGTGGGAATGCAAACTGGTGCAGCCACTGTGGAAAACAGTATGGAGGTTCTTCAACAAGTAAAAAGTAGAACTACCCTACCGTCCAGAAGTTGTACTACTAGTTATTTAACCAAAGGATACAAAAATACTGATTTGAAAGGATACATGCACCCAGATCTTTATAGCAGCATTATCAACAATAGCCAAATTATGGAAAGAGCCCAAATATCCATCAACTAATGAATGGATAAAGAAATTGTGGTGTATATATATACAATGGAATACTACTCAGCCATTAAAAAGAATGAAACCTTGCCATTTGCAATGACATGGATGGAGCTGGAGTGTATATGCTAAGTGAAATAAGTCAGTCTGAGAAAGACAAACACCATATGACTTCACTCATATGTGGAATTTAAGAAACAAAACAGATGAACAGGGAAGAAAAGATGACTAACCATAAAACAGACTTAATTATAGAGAATGAACTGAGGGTTGTTGGAGGGTAGGTGGGCAGGAGGATGGGTTAAATGGGTAATGGATATCAGAACACTTGGGATGAGCACTGGGTGTTACATGTAAGTGATGAATCACTAAATTCTACTCTTGAAACTAATATTACACTATATGTTAACTAAATGGAATTTAAATAAACTTAAAAAAAATAAATAAATAAACTATGACCAGACAGACTCAGAGGTGAATTTCATAAACAAATTTTCTGTGAAGGGAGATAAAGTTTCCACACTTTATTAAAACTGGTAAAAGATAGTGACACTATTAATCATAACATATCTATGTATATAAATCATGTATTATACTGAGAGTAACCACTAACAAACCTATACAAAAAGATAAGCTCAAAAACACTATAGATAAATCAAAATAGAATTCTAAAATAATGTCCAAGTAATCCACAGGACAGCAGAAAAAAGAAAACAGAGGAACAAAAAAAAAAAAGGGGGAAAAACAAATGGCAAACTTCCTAACACATCAATAGTTATATTAAATATTAAACATATAAACACATCACTGAAAAGAAAGACTTGCAGAGTGGATTAAGGGGGGGAAAAGGACTCAACTATATGCTATCTACAAGTAACTCATTTAAAATATAAAGGTGGTTTGAACATTAAAAGGATGGAATAACATATACCATGCAAACATTAATCAAAAGCAAGCAGATGTGGCTGTACTGTGATATTAGGAAAAAGACTTCGGGGGAAAGAAATATAAAGAACGAACATAAAGAACATAAACATAAAAAAAAAAGAACATAAACATAAAGAAGGAACATATAAAAACATTGAATAATAATAAAATAATAAATAAATAAATGATAAAATTACATCATTACCCATTTAACCCATCCTCCTGCCCACCTACCCTCCAACAACCCTCAGTTCGTTCTCACGTCAGGTCCTGTGGTAGGAGAAAAGCAGTCCTATGCATAGCCTCTTCAGGAAACTGAGAGGTCAGTATGGTGAAAGCACAGCCGTGAAGAGAAAGAGAAGTACTTAAGACATGAGGCAGGAGGGTAGCCACAGTGCATCACATAGGGTTCTGCAGGAGTTTGGTTTATGACATAAGTAATGTGAAGTCACTGACAATAGAAGAACTCAACAGAACAGAACTCAACCTGTGAGGTCCTTACATAAAACATCGAGTGGCATAAAGTACATTTCTAGATCACTTGAGAGGATTTAATTCTGATACAGAAAAAAAGAAGAAAAAAATGGGATGTTTGAAGCCCATACAATGTGACACGTACAGGTAGAGAATATGTATGCTGAACATGAATGGAAATGGATGAGAGGACCAAAGGATTCATGAGTCATTAAACATGCATAAGACATCAGATCCTGGGCACCTGGGTGGCTCAGTTGGTTAAGCGACTGCCTTCGGCTCAGGTCATGATCCTGGAGTCCCAGGATCGAGTCCCACATCGGGCTCCCTGCTCAGCAGGGAGTCTGCTTCTCCCTCTGACCCTCCTCCCTCTCATGCTCTTTGTCTCTCATTCTCTCTGTCTCAAATAAATAAATAAATAAAAATCTTAAAAAAAAAAAAGACATCAGATCCTAAATATTCATGATACACTAAATATTAAACTAAAAAAAAAAAAACCAGGAAGGACCAAATATTCAGTACAACATGCAGTTTTAGTTAAGCCACACACTGGTGACATCTACTCAGGTCCTGTGTGTTCTTGGCTGAAAAACACAAATAAAATCCATAAAATCCAGCTTTGACAGTGAGCTTGTCAAAGCTACAGCCAGGGCCAACTGTACACGTCTCAGTGTCTCTCTTATACAGCAAATACATTTTCTGCTGAAAATATCTCTTTCTAACATTTCAACTCTGAGGAGGCTGATGCAGCAGACAGGGGTAAGATATGAATACACTATTCCCCAGGATTTGGATGCTGTGTACTTCACCTTGCTTGTACTCTACTTAATATGTGTTAATTTATCTTAACCCTTGCCTCTCACTGTGTGTGCTTAATTGATTCAACAAATTGTGTGATGTGGGAATTTTTCTATTTGATCTGTGATCTTTTATGTCCAATAAACTCTTGGCTGCTTTGTCTAGTACTACATTTAGAGGTGACCATTATATAAGGTAATTACCTACATGACAATGGGTTACACAAAGATGTATATTGTAAACCTTACACCAATCACTAAAACGGAAAATACTCAATCCAAAAGATGGCTAGAAAAGGCTAGAAATAAGAAAGAACAGAAGAAACAATAGAAAACTAGTAGTAAGATTGTAGATTTAAATATATTGACATTAATAATTACATTTAATGAAAATATTCTAAACATCTCAAAAGAAGACTAATATTATAAAACTGAATAAAAATATAAGCCCCAACTACAACTCTCTTCAAGAAAATACCTCTTTGAATATAAAGGCATAGACAGGTTAAAAGTTAAGGGTAGAAAAGGATACATGCCTTACTAATAACACTAATCTCGGAAAGCTACAGTGGTAATGGTAACATCAGACAAAGTAGTTTCCAGGATAAATAACATTATGAGGAAGAAAGAGTGGCAGCTCATAATGATAAAGAGTTCCATTCCTCAAGACCACAAATAATCCTAAAATTTAATTTTCACATGGAATAAGAGCTTCAGAACATTAAACAAAACTGATACAACAAAAAGCAAAATAGCCAAAGCCAGGAGATACTCTCTTACCTTTCTCTCAATAAGTAACAATACCCAGAAAACCGGTAAAGATATAAAAGACTGAACACCACTAACAACTAATTTGACCTAACTGACATTCATAGAATATTCCAGCCAACAAAAGCTGAATACACATTCTTTACAAGTATGCAGGGACCATTTACCAAAATAGAATATACTGGGCCATAAAACCAGACTGATGAAATTATATAGCATGCAAATCATACAATTATGGTTCTCTAACTACAATATAATTAAATTGAGATCAATAAAAATATAGTAGGCCCCAAATACCGGAAAGTTACATAAGACAGTTCTAAATAATCCATTCATCAAAGAAGAAATCACAAAGGAAATTAGAAATTACATAGAGCTAAATGAAAATGGAAACAAAACATCAAAATTTGTGGAATGGAACTACAGCAGTGCTTGAGGGAAATTTATAGTACCAAATGATTATGTTAGAAAAACAGAGAAGTCATAAACCAATGACCTTAGCTTCTACCTTAAAAAATTAGAGTAAGAGCAAAAAATGAAACCCAAAGGAAATAGAAGGATATAAGAGCAGAAATTAGTGAAATAGGAAAAAAAAAGAAAAAGAAAAAAATCAGTAAAGCCAAAAGCTAGTTCTTTGAGCAGGCAAATAAGTAAAACTCTAGTCATGTGGATCAAGAAGAAAAAAATTCAATTTCTCATTGCCGTTCAAATAAGCAATATCAGAAATGACAGACAGGGAGGCACCACTATATATTAAGACACTAAAAGGGTAAGAGAGTATCATAAACAATTTCATGCCAATAAATCTGATAAATGAAATATACAAATTCCTTGAAAGATATCAAGAAGAAATAAACTGAATAATCTAGTGAAAATCAACTTATATTTTAGACCCCCATGCCACAAAGATAATTCTAGGCCCAAATAGTTTCACTGATAACTTTTACTAAACATTTAAGGAGAAAATAGCACCAATTCTAAAAAAATAAAATCTATTCCAAAAAACTGAAGAGAACATGTTCCAACTCATTCCTTGAGTCCAACATTTCTCTGATATAAAAAAATCAGAAAAAGATTACAAGAAAAGAAAATTTCAGAGCAATATCCTTCATGGACATAGTCACAAAAATCCTTAAAATTTTTACTAAGTCAAATCCAACATTATATAAAAGAAATAATAGAGCATAGTCACATGTGGTTTAGATCCAGGTAACAAGGTTGGTTTAACACAAACATCAATTAATACATTTACCATATTAAAAAAAATTTTAAAGAACTATATGATCATTTCAATAGGCACAGAAAAAAATCCATCACATTGAAATCTCAGCATACTAGGAATGAAAGAAAACTTCTCAGTTAGAATGGCAAAAATTAACAAGACAGGAAACAACAAATGTTGGTGAAGATGTGGAGAAAGGGGAACACTCCTACACTGTTGGTGGGAATGCAAGTTGGTACAGCCACTCCGGAAAATAGTATGGAAGCTCCTCAAGACGTTAAAAATAGAGCTACCCTACGACCAAGCAATTGCACTATGAGGTATTTACCCCAAAGATACAGATGTAGTGAAAAGAAGGGCCACATGCACCCCAATGTTCATAGCAGCAATGTCCACAAGAGCCAAACTGTGGAAGGAGCCAAGATGTCCTTCAACAAATGAATGGATAAAGGAGATGTGGTTCATATATACAATGGAATATTACTCAGCCATCAGAAAGGATGAATACCTACCATCTGCACTGACACGGATGGAACTGGAGGAGATTATGCTAAGTGAAATAAGTCAAGCAGAGAAAGACAATTATCATATGGTTTCACTCATATGTGGAACATAAGGAATAGCGCAGAGGACCACAGGGGAAGGGAGGGAAAACTGAAGGGGGAGAAATCAGAGAGGGAGATAAACCATTAGAGACTCTTGACTCCAGGGTTATAGTATGGAGGGGGGTTGGGGGATGGGGTAACCGGGTGATGGGTATTAAGTAGGGCACATGTTGTGATGAGCACTGGGTGTTACATGCAACTGAATTCTTGAACACTACATCAAAAACTAATGATGTACTACATGTTGGCTAATTGAATAATAAAAATAAAGTTAAACATACACCTATTATATAATCTACCCGCTCCATTCCTAGGCATTAGCCCCAAAGTGACAAAAACCCAAATGTCCATCAACAGATGAATGGATCAATAAACTGTAGTATATCCATGCAATGGATAAAGAGTATCCATGCAATGTAGAGTTCAAATGGTACAAAAATGTCTAACATAAAATGTGAAGATCTTCCATAATATCACCCTGCACAGCTTAATGCATATTTTTTTTTTTTTAGATTTTATTTAATTATTTGGCAGAGAGAGAAAGAGAGCACCAGCAGGGGGAGAGGCAGGCAGAGGGAGAGGGAGAAGCAGACTCCTGGCTGAGCAGGAGTCAGACACAGGGCTTAATGCATATTCTTATTCTTTGCAATTGAACAGTACAGGGCAGGAAAAACAAATGAACTACTGATACATACTACAACACTGATGAACTCAAAATAAATTCGCTCAGTGAAAGAAGCCAAGAGTCCATAAAAGAAAAGTCCATATCTTATTACTTATTTATATAAAATTCTATATGAAACTATCATGTGAAAGCTAATCTATAGTGACTGAAAGCAAATTAATAGTTGCCTGGGACAGGAAGGGGATATAGAGGGATGGATTACAAATAGGAATATGAAATTTTAGGGGGATGATGGATATGTTCATTATCTTGATTGAATATACATATTTAAAAACTCATCAAATTACACATGCTAAATATATGCAGCCAATTGTATGCCCATACAGACAATAAACAATATGTAGAGATCTAGTGAATGAATCGTAAGTATAATATTTCAAGTCACCATAATGACGAATTATACCAACAGTGTCGGAACAACAACTCAGTAATGGAGAAAGGGAGGTGTGGGGAAGAGAAGAGAAAAGGTGGATTTGAACTCATTTCTTATAACAAAGTTATTTTAGAGCAAAGATTTAAAATTCAATCATGACACCATAAATGTACAGAATAAAAGATTAATATTATATAAACTTGTGGAGAAGTCCTTGTTCAAGCATGCTGGAAAACACAGAAGCTATAAGCAAAGAAAGGAAGGAAAGGAAGGAAAAGGAAAAGGAAAAGGAAAAGGAAAGGAAAGGAAAGGAAAGGAAAAGGAAAGGAGGAAGGAAGGAAGGAAGGAAGGAAGGAAGGAAGGAAGGAAGGAAGGAAGGAAGGAAGGAAGGAAAGAAGGAAGGAAAGAGAGAGAAAGAAAGAAAGAAAGAGAGAAAGAAAGAGAGAAAGAAAGAAAGAAAGAGAGAAAGAAAGAGAGAAAGAAAGAAAAAGAAAGAAAGAAAGAAAGAAAGAAAGAAAGAAAGAAAGAAAGAAAGAAAGAAAGAAAGAAGGGCACCTGGGTGGCTCAGTTGGTTAAGCATCTGCCTTCGGTGGGTAGTGATCAGTGGGTCCTGGGATCTACCTGCGTGGGGCTCCCTGCTCAGCGGGGAGTCTGCTTCTCCCTCTCCCTCTACCCTTCCCCCTCCGCATGCTAGCAAGCTCTCTAATAAAATCTTTAAAAAAAAAAAATCTATTTGACAGATATTAAAAAGCAAACCAGTCAAAACACAAACAACTGACAACTGAATGATACTCAGTGTGAGCATGGCACAGTTGGTACTATTTTATACCACTACTGTGTTGGAAATTTTATATTAACATTTTTGAGAGTAATATAAAATACAAAAGATGCATATACTTTGGCATAACAATTCCACTTTTAAGAATTTAGAGAAACTCACAGAGGTGCAAAGATATAGCAAAGATATTCTGTTCAGTGTTGCTCATATTAGCAAAAAGGTAAGGGAAGAAACTTTAAGTGTCCATCAGTGGGGATTGGCTAAATGATGTTAATACAATGAAATATTATATGGCCATGAAATAGAACAAATAATACATATGTGCACACATATACACACATCTGCCATGGACACTATAAAGAAAGGCAGATACAAATTAGAATATTTAGTATGGTTGTTTTTGATTTAAAAAAAAAGAGATATAAGGGGCGCCTGGGTGGCTCAGTCATTAAGTGTCTGCCTTCGGCTCTGGTCATGATCCCAGAGTCCTGGGATCGAGCCCCACATCGGGCTCCCGGCTTGGTGGGAAGCCTGCTTCTCCCTCTCCCACTCCCCCTGCTTGTGTTCCCTCTCTTGCTGTGTCTCTCTCTGTCAAATAAATAAATAAAATCTTAAAAAGAGAGAGAGAGATAATACATGGGTGGAAAAGAATAAGACTATGCATTAAGCTGTACAGTGTGATATTATGGAAGATCTTCACATTCTATGTTAGACATTTCTGTACTGTGTGAACTCTTTACAAGTAGGCACTGATTTTGTTACCAGAAAAAAATAAACCTAAAAACCCTATGTAATAATTTGCCCTTACTGGCTTCTCCTCAGTCTTTCTCTAATTTGGTGCCTCTAATAAATCCAAAATGCAATTTCACTTGCTAGTGCTATTTAAAAAGCTTTCCTTTCCCCATAAATCTGTAAACTGCTTCAGTCCATCAGATTTCCTGGCTCAGTCTGAAAATCCTTTGCAGCTCTGGGTAGGCGTATAAATTCTGCTCTTTCTTGCTCATCCAAGAAAACAAACGCAAAGAGCATCAAAAGCAAATGCTAATAGATGTTTGTGGCTTTAATCGAAACTAGTAACTTTTTGCTGACATTTCCACTTTCTTAAAAAGTGGGTATTCTCAATCGTTTTGTTCATGAATAAACTTTATCAAATCCTACATTACTGAAGAAGTTTAAGAAAAAGTAGCATTTAGTGGTTACTTATGGAGAATGAGCAATCACTTATTTTACACTAGGCCCTTCCAATAAGTCTTTGTATTTACCACGAGTCATTCTACTCTGTTCCCATCTATCAAAGGGGCCTAAATATAAACGTTTTGGAGTCATGAGACTGGGCAATGCCTGATGACGACCACAGGCACTTTATTTTTTAACAGAAGCCTGAACCCAAAGGTGGCCAATGGCCAAGGAATGGGCATCCTCAGACAGTCCAGAGTCAGGAAACCAGTAAAATCAAATGGTGTCACCAGCCAAGGACAAAAGTCAGGGGAGCTACGACCAAATTGCCTTTCGTGAGTACATCACTTGGAGAACACTGGCCCGTCTTACTATTTCATCTTCCCACCACCATCAAGGGGAGAAAGATCAGCTGGTGACCCCAGTCTAGGAAAGAAGGATCTAAGTGTAACAGCCATGCCTTACCTCCCTCACTTGTTCACAAATGAATCTATACATACTGAAAGGCAAAAAGCAGGAGGACAATGTTCTGGGGGCAAATGAGGTTGTACACAGCGGGGGTTCTTCCCGAAGTGAAACTCACAATGTAACTGAGGATACAAGATGTAGGAAATCACCTTCTATAGCTCTTATCCAACAGAAATAGAATGCAAACCACACGTTTTAAATGTTCTGAAAGCCACCATAAACAAAAAGAAACAGACAAAATTAATTTAATGATACTTCACTTAGCCCAATATATCCAAAATATTATTTTAACATATAGTCAATATAAGAAAATTAATCAGCTACTTAACTTTTTTTTTTTTTGAAATCCGGTATTTGACACTTGGAGCACATCTCGGTTCAATGCTCTGCGTGGCTACTGGCTACCACACTGAGAAGTGCAGTGTGCCCTAGCTTACCCTCACTCTCTTTGCAAGTCTAATTCTATAACCAATTAAGAGTAAAAACCAAAAAATGCAAAAGCTACACTCCTGGGAAGTACATATCACTTGTCTATTTCTATGCTTTTTAACTAGACTGTCTCCTTAGAGAGAAGGAAGAAGGACTACTGCTTCCTCAAAGTGAAGCCCAGGACCTAGAGCAGAACTAACTAGAAACAAGAATGATGAGGATAAAACTCAGGATTATTCCACTGGCTCAGAAGAGGCCATATATAACACATTCCCAATGTGTGCCCTGTGATTGGCCAAAGATATCCTCAGTTCTACTTTAGCATTTTCTTCAGTGGACACAACATGTGGTTTTTATCTTAATAAAGTCCATCTTCTTTCAAACCAATTGGGTTAATTATGCAGAAACTAGTTGTGCTTTACACCAAGTTTGCTGATATACGTTTATTTTATTTAGCTTCATCCCATTTATTCGGCTAACCAGATAACAGGATACTGATCAGATAAATCATTTGTTCAGTAGCGATATGGACAACTTCACTACATTTAATCCAGCATCAACAGATTACACCCTAGCCCTAGAAAGCTATTTTGCAAATACAAATTGATGACATAAGCTACCAAGAGCAGATCCATGCATATCTATTTCCTCTCCCTCACAAAAAAACCACATCAAAGTATATACTTTAATGACAGTGTGTGAGTATTATGTATAAAATCATCTTGTATACAATAGCAGTTGGGTTATACAGCTCCATTCTGCAATCTACAGAAATCCTGAATAGGTATTCATGTAGGTTGAAGAAACAGATTTCTCTTACATCCAGTAAGTACTCTTTTATAACTTTGAAAGGATCTTCCTAAGTCAAGCATTTTGAAATTTTAATCATATCTTATTTGCTACTTTAGAAATTCATGCCCATGTGCACAGCAGAATCATATTAATGGCATATTGGACACAAGTGTGTGGATTCTTAATCTTATAAGGAACTTGTCATTTTAACATAACTTAAAAGAACCAATTCACATCAGATGAGTTGCAACTAGGAAAGAGCAAAGTAATTTTAAAAGCCTGATGAATGCACAGGACTGAAAACATTCCTTAAATATAATGTGGCTGCCAATCTGTACTATGTTGGTGTCTCCATGATTAAATCCTTTAGGCTCCAAGGGTCCATAAAGAGACTCTTTTCTAAAGATACCATTGACTTGAAAGATTTACTCAAGCTTGCTTCAGCTGCTATCCTCAAGATTGTTAAAACAATATAATTGTCAAACTAGTGTATTGCTAATCCCATTTTTATTGTTAACATTTGCCACTGAAATTGCTCTTTAATTGTTTGTTTTGGAACAGACACATAAAATATCATGACAGCGATATTTTGGCACATGTTGGAAAATCTGCCATGAATAAAGATTTTTTTCCAATAAAATACAGTTTGCCTATATTACTTGGTATCAAAATGATTTACTGAAGTAGGCCAAGGCATAAACCACTAAAATAAAATGAAGAGAGATTAGAGTTATAGCAAAATCCAAAGGCTGATTCATCCAAATTCATACTTAAGACACATTTAAAAGCAACTTCTATTCTTTGGAAAGTGGCAAAGGGGGAAGAAGAATGCCTTCCATCCTGCTCCGCAGGCAACTCTGCACTCGAAACCAAGCCACCAGGTCCTTCTGATGGCTCCTGTTCTTAGGAACCCGCATTTGTTACACAGATCCAGACTGCCTTAGCATGCTAGACCCTGAAGACTGTGCATAGGAATCCATTTAGCTTAATCCAACGCACACTGCCTGAGCCTCCAGTCCCCACTCAACACAGCTGCCTTGCAAGGCCAAGGAAAAGGCAGTGCTCTCACCCAGGTGGGCCCTGCAGCTGCTTTTTTGTAAGCAATCAGCTACCTGGCTTTCCCCACCTCTTGGCCTGCCAGGAGCTGGGGCACCTGCAGCTGGATCTCAGGATTAAAAACATTCTGCCTGCTCTCTGGCCTGAATGTGGTGTTAGAACTCCAGCGCCCTTAGCTCAAACCTCTGAGACTGGCCCTGTGTTTTATGACTCCTTCCCCACTCTCCCTGTGGCTGATTTCAAAAGCCTTGCTGATGGAGACTGGCAGAGAACCCCACTGAATCCAGCTCTCAACCAGTCTCAAGTTTTCCATATAATCCCATGACCCTAAACCTGATTCTCTCCAAGTCCCAACCTCTGGCTGAGTGGCCTACCTCCTCATTGCACACAGCTAGAGGCTCCAAAAGATTTTCTTTTTTCTAAGTAAAGGATACTATCTGATTTTGAAAAGCATCAATTATGTGCAAAGCCAACAAATATGAAACCACCACAATATAAAGCCTGCAGAATCTGTGCCCAAACTACCCTCCAGCCTCACTCCCTGCATTTCTCCATGGATTCTGGTCCAGGCACAGCTAAGTTCTCACCATCCCCCATGCTGGAATGCCCCCTCTCCTCATAGCAACTCCAAGGCCACGTTCAAAGGTTACTTCTTCTGTGAGACTCCTCTCCTTGCAATGAGGGGTGGGTCCCTTCCACCCCTGGGATCCACAGCATTCTCTCCCTCTCTCCATAAAGCTCCTATAGTACACTGTGCAATTATGTGCCTGCACATCATTCTTCCTGTATTTTGAATCCAGAGGGCCCAGACGGTTAGTCATGCAGACAGGAGGGAGCACTGTGCTCCTGAGTGGGCAGTTACAACTGGAGATTTGGCTTTTTTTCAAAATAATAAAAACTACTTTCAGTTGGTTATATCTTTAACCTGTTGTAGTTTTTTGATATAGTTGACACACAATGTTACATTAGTTTCAGGTGTACAACACAGTGATTTGACCAGTCTATACATTATCCTCTGCTCTTCACCATACAATGCTATTGCAATACTATTGACTAGATTCCTTATGCTGTCTGTGCCTTTTATTCTCATTACTTCTTCATTCCATAACTGTAAGCCTGTACCACCCAATCCCCTTCACTCATCTTGCTCTCCCCCCTCACCCCTGGCAACCATCAGTTTGTCTTCTGTATTTATAGATCTGATTCTGCTTTTTGTTTATTCATTGGTTTTGGTTTTAGATTCCACAAAGTGAAATCATATGATATTTGTCTTTCTCTGACTTATTTCACTTAGCATAACATCGTTTAGCTCCAACCATGTTGTTGCAAATGGCAAGATTCATCCTTTCTATGGCTGAGTAACAGTCCTCTGTGTGTGTGTGTGTGTGTGCACGCACACTCATTATCTGTTCATCTATCACTTGACACTTGGGTTGCTTCCGTATCTTGTTTATTGTAAATAATGCTTCAATAAACATAGGGGTACGTGTATCTTTTCAAAGTGTTCTCTTTTTCTTTGGGTAAATACCAATTAGTGGAATTACTGGATCATATGGTATTTCTATTGTTAATTTTGTGAGGAATCTCTATACTGATTTCCACAGTGGCTGCACCAATTTACATTTCCACCAACAGTGCATGAAGGTTCCTTTTTCTCCACATCTTGCCAACACACGTCTTTTCATTCCTGATGTTCTGACAGGTGTGAAGTGTGGTTTTGTGGTTTTGATTTGCATTTCCCTCATTACTGATATCTTGTCATGTGTCTGTTGGCCATCTGTATATCTTCTTTGGAGAAATGTCTGTTCAGGTCCTCTCCCCATTTTTTTAAATTGGATTGTTTGGTTTTTTGGTGTTGAGTTGTATGAGTTCTTTATCTATTTTGAGTATTAACTCCTTAGCAGGTATATGATTTGCAAAGATCTTCTCCCTTTCAGTAGGTTGCCTTTCTGTTTTGTTAGTGGTTTCTTTTGCTGTGCAAAGCTTTTTATTTTGGTGTAGTCCCAGGAGTTTATTTTTGCTTTTATTTCACTTGCTTGAGAAGACAAATCCAGAAAAATGTTGCTATGGCTGATGTCAGAGAAATTACTGCCTGTGTTCTCCTCTAAGAGTTTTATGGTCTCAAGTGTCACAGATCTTTCATCCACTTTGAGTTTATTTTCGTGGATGGTGTAAAAAAGCAGTCCAGTTTCATTCCTTTGCATGTAGCTGTCCAGTTTTCCCAACACCATTTGTTGAAGAGACTGTTTTTTCTCCATTGTATGTTCTTGCCTCTCTTGTCATAGATTGACCATAAAAACATGGATTTATTTCTGGGCTTTCTATACTGTTCCATTGATCTGTGTCTTTTATGAGAGTACCAGACTGTTTTGATTACTACAGCTTTGTACTATATCTTGAACAGTTGGATCCATACTTAAAGCTCTTTGTTCTACCTGCCTCTCTTAAGATTTGTACATGGCTGTTTTATATAAACAGGGCAACAAATTCATACGTTGCTTCTTTCATCTTGACTTCCCTCCAGGCCCACAGAAAAGACACAGAAACTGCCTGCAATTCCTGCCCATCAGAAGAGAAACATTTGCTTTCTTACTGAAAAACATGTAGGAGAGGATGCACTGCTGGTAAGAGCACATTTCTAAGACCTCTAGAAAAGGAGGAAGTTATAAGGCCTATATCAGTCTTTCAGTACATCAAAAGAAGCTGGAAAACAGTTATGGGCTAAGAGGAGAGAAAAACGTCATAAGGTGTCCACACAGTGGACGACGAGCTTTTGCTTTTTTAATGGGGGCTAGAACACAAGTAGTAGCCAATATGCAGGACTCTGTACAATCTTTTCATTATGTCTTTTTTATTATTATTATGTTATGTTAGTCACCATACATCATTAGTTTTTGATGTAGTGTTCCATGATTCATTGTTTGCATATAACACCCAGTGCTCCATGCAATAACGTGCCCTCCTTAATACCCATCACCAGGCTAACCCATTCCCCTGACATGCCTCCCCTCTAAAACCCTCAGTTTGTTTCCTGGAGTCCATAGTCTCTCATGTTTTGTCTCCCCCTCTGGTTCCCCCCACCTTCATTTTTCCCTTCCTTCTCCTAATGCCCTCCGTGCTATTCCTTATATTC
Source organism: Neomonachus schauinslandi (assembly GCF_002201575.2). Lineage (NCBI taxonomy): Eukaryota > Metazoa > Chordata > Mammalia > Carnivora > Phocidae > Neomonachus > Neomonachus schauinslandi. The sequence goes on along the minus strand of NC_058403.1, from coordinate 145,518,342 downwards.
CACATATAAGTGAAACCATATGGTAATTGTCTTTCTCTGTTTGACTTATTTCACTTAGCATAATCTCCTCCAGTTCCATCCATATCGATGCAAATGGTGGGTATTCATCCTTTCTAATGGCTGAGTAATATTCCATTGTATATATGGACCACATCTTCTTTATCCATTCGTCTGTTGAAGGGCATCTCAGCTCCTTCCACAGTTTGGCTCTTGTGGACATTGCTGCTATGAACAGTGGGGTGCATGTGGCCCTTCTTTTCACTACATCTGTATCTTTGGGGTAAATACCCAGTCGTGCAATTGCTGGGTCATAAGGTAGCTCTATTTTTAACTTTTTGAGGAACCTCCACACTATTTTCCAAAGTGGCTGTACCACCTTGCATTCCACCAACAGTGTAAGAGGGTTCCCCTTTCTCCATATCCTCTCCAACATTTGTTGTTTCCTGCCCTGTTAATTTTTGCCATTCTAACTGATGTAAGGTGGTATCTCAGTGTGGTTTTGATTTGAATTTCCCTGATGGCTAATGATGTTGAACATTTTTTCATGTGTCTGTTAGCTATTTGTATGATGTCTTCTTTGGAGAAGTGTCTGTTCGTGTCTTCTGCCCATTTTTTGACTTATTTGTTTTTTGGGTGTTGAGTTTGAGAAGTTCTTTATAGATCTTGGATATCAGCCCTTTGTCTGTAGTGTCATTTGCAAAAATCTTCTCCCATTCTGTGGGTTGCCTCTTTGTTTTGTTGACTGATTCCTTTGCTGTGCAGAAGCTTTTTATCTTGATGAAGTCCCAAAAGTTCATTTTCGCTTTAGTTTCCCTTGCCTTCGCCTTTGAGAGAAGTTGCTATGGCCGATATCAAAGAAGTTACTGCCTGTGTTCTTCTCTAGGATTATGATGGAGTCCTGTCTCACATTGAGGTCTTTCATCCATTTAGAGTTTATCTTTGTGTATGGTGTAAGAGAAAGATCAAGTTTCATTATTCTGTATATAGCTGCCCAGAGCAATCTATACTTTCAACGCCATCCCAATCAAAATACCAATGGCATTTTTCAAAGTGCTGGAACAAACAATCCTAAAATTTGTATGGAACCAGAAAAGACCCCAAATCACCAAGGAAATGTTGAAAAAGAAAAACAAAGTTGGGGCATCATGTTGCCTGATTTTAAGCTTTATTACAAAGCTGTGATCACTAAGACAGCATGGTACTGGCACAAAAAGAGACCCATAGCTCAGTGGAACAGAATAGAGAGCCCAGATATGGACCCTCAACTCTATGGTCAATGAATCTTCGACAAAGCAGGAAAAAATATCCAATGGAAAAAAGACAATCTCTTCAATAAATGTAAATGGGGTAAAATTGGACAGCTATACACAGAAGAATGAAACTCGACCATTCTCTTACATCATTATGTCTTTTCTGAGTACACTGTTGCCAAGAAGCTGCTACATGTATGTAGATGCCACACAGGCCCTTGAGCTTAGAAACCAAACCTCACTGAAGTATATACTGTGTCTCCCTGAAACTAGGAATCCCTCAGTTCTAAGATGTACCATTATTTTCTTAAGCCCTAAGAAAGAAAAATGCTGCCAATTAAACTATGACATGATTTCTTATTACTTAGAAAATTCATTTTATTTTTATTGAAAGAGCTCTTTTAGACATATTCAGACATATATTTTTATAATGCATCACTCTTGGGCACTTATAAAAAGAAAAAATGAAAGTGAAATGAATTGGTTAAGGCAATGACAACCAGGTCACCTGGCTGAAAGCAATTGTAAAATGCCACTAATTTGGAAAGTAGATCCCAGTTTCAGAAATGTTAAAATCTGAAGAAAAAAAAAAGGTACATCATAGAATCACTAAAATGCTATATCATGTCTTGCTCAGTGACAAAAATTTAGAAAGGACAAGGTAATTGTTCACAGGATAACTGCTACAAAGACATGTCACTGATTAAAAAAATGTATTTATACAGAGGGAAAAAGTTGAGATTATTCAACTCAAGAAAGACAAAAGTAGAAAAGGGATTTAATAATGTTCTTCAAGGACATCAAAGTCCTGTCCCTAAAAGCAGTGATTTCCAACAGTTTCTTTTTTATTTTTATTTATTTATTTATTTATTTTTAGCAGCAGGACCTCTTTTTGAAATACGTTAGTAGAAGAAATCTGAGTATGGAGCTGTTCTGGTTAGAGGAAAAGCATCATCCCAGACATGCGTGGGAGGTCACAGGGCTCAGGACTGGCTGAGATCCTCAGTAGACATCACCACTACCCACTCTATGACAGCTCCAATACATAACAAAGGTCTAAATCATGGCATTAATCAATTAAACATTCACTGTAGTTTCTAAGATATGAAGCCATTTGGGCACCTGGGTGGCTCCGTCAGTTAAGCATCTGCCTTCAGCTCACGTCATGATCCCAGGTTCTGGGATCAAGCCATCGTCGGGCTCCCGGATAAGCGAGGAGTCTGCTTCTCCCTCTGCCCCTCCCCCCACCACCGCTCGTGTGCATGCGCGTGCGCGCTCTCTCTCTCCCTCTGTCTCGCAAAAAAATAAAATCTTTTAAAAATAAGATATGAGGGGTAGAGCAAGATGGCGGAGGAGTAGGAGACCTAAATTTCATCTGGAACCAGGAATTCAGTGAGATAGGGATCAAACCGTTCTGAACACCTACGAACTCAACAGGAGATGGATGAAAAGAATAGCAACAACTCCCTGAACAGAAAAGCAACCACTTTCTGGAAGGTAGGACGTGCGGAGAAGTGAACCCGAAGCGATATTCAGGAGGATAGACGGCAGGGGAGGGGGCCTTCATCGGCCGCTTCTGGCAAGTGATAGAGCCGCGGAGCACAAAATAGGAACTTTTAGAAGTTGGCTCTGCTGAGGGACGTCACTCCAGTGGCTGAGCGGGGGGTGAAACCCTCGTTGGGACAGTGTGGTCTCAGGACCCTCAGGGTCACAGAAAGACCCGGGGTGCCTGAGTGCGGCAGAGCTCCCAGGTATCGGAGCGGGGAAGCCGGCTGCAGACACAGAGCCGAGGAGCGGGCTCTAAGCTCAGGTTGCCATAAACCGTGATCCTCGGCACAGTCGGCCCACTGCTCCTCCAGCAGGGACCCAACAAGCGACAGATCCTGGGAGACTCCCCTTCCTCCCCCGGGAGGAGCAGCGTGGGAGCGCACCGCAGGGATCTGCTGGGTTTGGAGACTCCACACGGGGTCGGGTGCCAGAGACAGAAATGCTCAGTCACAGGTTGGGTGAGCACAGAGTGCAGCCGGAGACCCAGGAGAGGAGTGACTGACTGCTTTTCTCTGGGGGCTCACTGAGGAGCAAGACCCCGAGTTCTCTGCTCTTCCAGGGTGGAGATTGGGAGGCCGCCATTTTCACTCTCGGCCTCCAAAGCTGCACGGAAAACTTGCAGAGAACAAAAGATCCCGGGAGCAAACCTAAGCAGATTACTTAGCCCTGAACAGGCAAGCGCAGGGCAATTCCGCCTCCGGCAAAGACATTTGGGAACCACGGCAACGGGAACCTCCCCCAGAAGATCTACAACAACAGCCAGCCAAGACCAAGTTTACCGATCAATGAGAACGGCAAAACTCCAGAGGTAGGGGAATACTGCACATAAAATCCATGGCTTTTTTACCATGATTCTTTAGGCTTTCACAGTTAATTTTTTTTTTAACTATCTTTTTTTTTTTTTTGAATTTTTCTTTTTCCCTTTTTCAACCAACATCTTATCAGTCCTTTTTTAAAAAACATTTTTATTTTTCATTTTTAGAGTCATATTCTATCTCTTCATAATAGTTACCCTTATTTTTGGGATATATATATAAGTTGTTATCTCTTTAAAATTTTGAGGCACAGTTTCTTCTAACAGATCAAAATACACCCTAAATCTCTAGTATATGGCTTTGTTCTAGTCTCCTGCCTGATCACATTCTCTCCCCCCCTTTTCTTTTAAATCCTCTTCTTTCTTTTTTCAAACAACTTCTTATCTTATCAATTCCTTTTATAAAATTTTTTAAAATTTTCATCTTTACACTAATATTCCATCCCTTCCTCATATCAACCCTTATTTTTGTACATATATAAGTTTTTCTTTCTTTAAAATTTTGGGAGGCACTTTCTTCTAACAGACCAAAATACAACCAAAATCTAGTGTGTGGCACTGATCTATGCACCAGCCTGATCATATCTGATCATATTCTGGTTTTCCTTGTTTTGTTTTCCTCTGTTTTTGCTTGTTTTTATCTTTTTCTTTTTTTCTTTTTCTTTCTTTCCGTTTCTTTTCCCCAGTATCAGGTCTTTTCTGACTTGTTTAGAGTATATTTTCTGGGGACATTGTTACCCTGTTAGCATTTTGTTCTCTCATTCATCTATTCTCCTCT
>NC_058403.1:145424528-145503952 GCF_002201575.2 Neomonachus schauinslandi | reverse complement strand
ACATCCAAACGGCCAACAGACACATGAAAAAGTGCTCAACATCGCTCAGCATCAGGGAAATCCAAACCAAAACCTCAGTGAGATACCACCTCACACCAGGCAGAATGGCTAAAATTAACAAGTCAGGAAACGACAGATGTTGGCGGGGATGCGGAGAAAGGGGAACCCTCCTACACTGTTGGTGGGAATGCAAGCTGGTGCAGCCACTCTGGAAAACTGTATGGAGGTTCCTCAAAAAGTTGAAAATAGAGCTACCATACAATCCAGCAATTGCACTACTGGGTATTTACCCCAAAGATACAAATGTAGGGATCTGAAGGGGTACGTGCACCCCGATGTTTATAGCAGCAACGTCCACAATAGCCAAACTGTGGAAAGAGCCAAGATGTCCATCGACAGATGAATGGATAAAGAAGATGTGGTATATATATACAATGCAATATTATGCAGCCATCAAAAGGAATGAGATCTTGCCATTTGCAACGACATGGATGGAACTGGAGGTTGTTATGCTGAGCGAAATAAGTCAATCAGAGAAAGACATGTATCACATGACCTCACTGATATGAGGAATTCTTAATCTCGGGAAACATACTGAGGGTTGCTGGAGGGTGGTGTGGGAGGGATGGGGTGACTGGGTGATAGACACTGGGGAGGATATGTGCTCTGGTATGCGCTGTGAATTGTGCAGGACTGTTGAATCACAGATCTGTACCTCTGAAACAATGCAATATATGTTAAGAAAAAAAAAAAAGAAGAAGAAGATAGCAGGAGGGGAAGAATGAAGGGGGGGAAATCGGAGGGGGAGACGAACCATGAGAGACGATGGACTCTGAAAAACAAACTGAGTGTTCTAGAGGGGAGGGGGGTGGGAGGATGGGTCAGCCTGGTGATGGGTATTAAAGAGGGCACGTTCTTCATGGAGCACTGGGTGTTATGCACAAACAATGAATCATGGAACACTACATCAAAAACTAATGATGTAATGTATGGTGATTAACATAACAATAAAAAAAAATTTTTTTTTTAATTTATTCACTTTCTTGGGTAACTGAAGGCTCAGATGTGGAGCCAAAGCTCCTTACACCATGTCTCAGCAGGATGGGAAATGCACAGACTCAAGACCAAGCATGACCTCAGGCCAGCCCTTTCCCAGGCTTCTTCCTCAGCTCCAGAGATGTTGACCATCCCTTTCCCTAAATTGATCTTTTTAAATTTTTATGATATATACTCTCATGAGGCCCGGGCTGAAATAGCCAAGCATATATATCTGAGAGTTGCCCTAGTACCCAAGCCAAGAAAGTTACAGGGGCATGGGCCCCACTTCTTCTCCAATGGTACCCAGAGGTGAGAGCTGCTTCTTCTACACTCTCCCCCAACATTCAGATCCAGAAGCATCCACTCACATGACAGTATTTTTAAATATACTCTACTGCTAGGATGTGCCTACAGAAACTACTGTACTTCATTCTGATGAATTACAACTAGTCCTTCTCCGGGCTTCTGCACAAGGAGCGGGCTGGCCTGGACGCCCTCTTCAGGCCCCTTCAACTCCCAGTTTTAGCATGCCAGGCATCACATTTTTCTGAATACCAACCATAACAATTGTTGTTCCCTGATTGGACGGACATGATTCAGAACCACGTCAAGTAAATTAAAAGGGAGCTCGAGCTAAATAAAAGCACTTTTAGTTAAATACAAAAACAAAACAAAAAAACCCCCACATTTCTATAACATTTTCTGTAACTCATGAACTAAACATAAATTAAAAAAAAAAAAACCTCTAAAGCAAGTATGGAACAAGGGTGGCTGCAAATGTCTATGACAATCTCAGGTGGTATTTTTCCAGACTGTGGGAAGTGGCCAGTAAGTGTGCAATGACATGAGTTCACTGGGTAGTGACTAGCATTTTCTTTTTTAAGATTTATTCATGTGAGAGAGAGAGAGAGCAGAGACAGAGAGAGAAAGACAGAGAGAGAACGTACATGAGCAGTGGGGAGGGGTGGAGGGAGAGGGAGAAGCAGGCTCCGTGCTGAGCAGGGAGCCCGACGCTCAATCCCAGGACCCTGGGATCATGACCTGAGCTGAAGGCAGACGCTCAACCAAGTGAGCCACCCAGGCGCCCTGACTAGCATCTTCTTAATTAAAAATAATAAAATGGAGAATATCCAAAGCTGTCACACACAGTATGGTTCCGTAACATTTTTGTTTCAGTTTTAGACCTACAGATTCATACTGGGTAGTGATGTAAAATGCATTTTTCTTATGTGGGTCATATTTAGACATCTGAAATCCAGAGATTTTAGATTGCTTTGGAGACAATATTTGCCTTCCATATGCTCTTAAACTTTGATTTTTAAAAATCTGTCTCCTTATTTTAACCACCTCCTCCCATACCACTATAGGCCCAATTAGTGGGTCGGGTCTCCAGTGATCAAACCCTTGATGTGCTCTGAGTAACACAGCAATCTTCTCGGAGTTCTCTTCCTTTGATTTGTACTCTGGAGAGCAGCCCCGGCGCTCAGGCCTCTGTAGACCAAGGAGGACGAGGCTTACCTCCAAAGAAAGCTGATGTGGCTGAATCTCAGGGATTGTTCAGGCAGTAAGTCTTAAATCATCAGACTAGACTTTTGCAAAAGGCTATCTTATTTTTGGGTTCTGTTCAGTGGTTGGCCACCATGATTTTAAATCACCAGTATCATTTTACTACATGAGCCTGTTATAGCCTCCATTCTAAAATAGTAAAATTTCTATGGTTTATGGACAGCCTGGAGGACAGGAAGTAAAAAGATTTATCTGGATTTTTTTTAAACCAAAAACAAACAAAAAGAGATCTTTCTGAAATTATCCCTAATCTTGAAAGGACTGTGAAGATACTAACTACATCACAGTATACTTTTCTTTATGTTAACCATCCAAGCACACTGTTTTTAAGTAATTCCATATGAAAACTGAAATATACTGCCCTCCCCAAATGTAGTTCATAAGACCACTTGTTATAGTTGTGTTTTTTTTTTTTTTGAGGGGGAGGTCTTCTTTGTTTTGTTTTTTCCCCTTAACAGTAAAATTTAATAACAGATTGTATGTGGTTAAAGAGTTTTCCTTACAAAATTTTCATTCAGAAGATTTACTGGGATTTTCTCTATCTGTGGTTTATATTATTAACAAAGAGGGTACTATTTGAATTAGAAAATTTTGAATAAACTTAGGAACATCTTAAGGATACATTATTTGGCATTCTAACTCCCTCCTGTGCCTAAAGTAATTGTCACCCTTAGTGTTGGGAAACTTTGTTTCTGTAAATATTTTTTTTTATTATTTATTTGAGAAAGAACGCACACCAGTGGAGGGCAGGGGGAGTAGAGGGAGAGCAGGGGCTGGATCCCAGGACCCTGGGATCACGACCTGAGCCGAAGGCAGACGCTTAACGACTGAGCCACCCAGGTGTCCCAATTTTGGGAAACTTTTTAAAAGTTTTATTTACTGGGGCACCCGGGTGGCTCAGTCGTTAAGTGTCTGCCTTCGGCTCAGGTCGTGATCCCAGGGTCCTGGGATCGAGCCCCACATCGGGCTCCCTGCTCGGCGGGAAGCCTGCTTCTCCCTCTCCCACTCCCCCTGCTTGTGTTCCCTCTCTCGCTGTCTGTCAAATAAATAAATAAAAATCTTAAAAAAAAAAAAAGTTTTATTTACTGATGCTTGACAATTCAGACTAAATATAAAGTCTAGCAACAGTTAGATATAAATGACTAAATGCAATTTAGGTAGGAAAAGTAGGAATAGGGAGATTCCTCTGCTTCTGTTCAGAAAGCTACAGAAGTGAGTTGGGCTTAATTTCAAACCATTGTTAACATTTTTTTAACTTTCCTTTGAAACATAAAGACGATCTTGGGATGAACCAAGAACAAGAATTAAAAGTAACTAACTAACGTCGCTTGACCTACCCTACCATACTGCTAAGTATTCAGAGAAAAGAGGAGCCAGAAGGAGGAGGTCCAAGGAGGAGAAGGAAAGGATCTCTGCCTGCTCTGGGCTCAGGTTTGCAAGACAAAGAAAGCAGCCCCAACAGTGATTAAATGGGTCTAAGGAGACACCAAGTTTGGTCATGGAGCTGCACAGTCACATTTGCTTGCTTGCTTGCTTGAAGTTTTTATCTGCCCACATAGGTAGAGACAATATGCACGAAGTAAGCTCCAGAAGTCAAGAGCCTCCATCCCCGCAGTTGGCCCTATCCATCAGGAACACTGTCCATCCCCTCCAAGGGCTTTTTCATCTACTGTCTCGCATTTCAACAATCCATATAGATCTTACTTAGTGCTGGAGATTTTTTTTCCTGAAAACTATCTCCGTACTCAAATTATGACTAACCCTACTGAGCATTTGCCATGGGCTAACGTTATGAACTCAAAATCTGTGCCTTCAAACTTGAGAGTCAAGTGGCTTCAGAGACACACTGAACAGCATACAAACAGAGTTAAGTTCTAGCACAGATTAGGGAACCGAACCAGGGAAAACCCAGTGAGCCCAGACGGGGGAGAAGAGGTGTTCATGAGCATTGAAAGAATTGGCCATTTAAAGTGAAGACCCTACATGGAGAGGGTGAGCAGGAGGAATGGTGCAATCGGAGTAGTGAAAGGACAACGTGAAAGATGGAGAAGAATGACGCAACCTTGAACACCATGCCAAGAAGTCTGGGCTTTACCTACAGGTTACAGGGAGTTTATGAAGGATTTTAAGCAGAAGAATGACACAGTAGGAATTGCTGTTCAAACTCCAATCTGACAGTAATGTGAAAAATGACCGGGGGAAGGAGTATAGTCCAGAACATTCCTACTCAAAGAATGGTCTGCAGACCAGAGCCAGCCTGCAAACTGTCACAGGCCTGCGACAAGACAACTACCCAAATTTGAAAGATTAAGTTTCTGTTGGGTCTAATGATAAGAAATTTGAATTTTGCAGCAGTTTAAAACATGACCCCACCAAAATATAATGAAAAATGGGATATTTACATAGCTTCAAAATAGTTCCCCACAGAGAAATGTACAGTGGAGAAACGTGGCAGACACCACCTTAACAAATGGAGCACGTTCCACATCACCAGAAGTAAGATGACATCACATACGCCCCAATATTATGCACTGAGGAGGACACAGCATCGCTTCTGAGGTACTTTTGCCAAAACTATAAACCTTGATCTAATCATAAAAAAAATGCCAAACTCAAATTGAGTGATCTTACAAAGTGACTACCCAGGGCACTTCTAAAGTGTTAAAGCCATAAGAGACGAGAAAGAGTGAGGAGCTGTCCCGACATGAGGGGACTCCTACTAGAGAGAAGACTAAATGCAATGAGATCAGACCTGGGACTAGAAAAAGTGGCAAAAACTGGCAAAACTTGAATAAGATCTGCAGATTGGTTAATACTCTGATATCAGTGTTAATTTCCTGGTTTTGATAATAGTCTATGGTTCTGTAAGATGTTAACAGTGGAAGCTGGGTGAAAGGCATATGGAAATTCTTTGTACTACTTTTATAACTGTTCTGTAAGCCTAAAATTATTTCAATATTAAAAGTTATTTTTGTTTGTTTGTTTGGGTTTTTTTGTTTGTTTTGTGGCTCCCAAATTCTCTGACTCTCCTCTTCAAGAAGTGGGAACTGTGTCCTCTCCCTGTGAGTCTGGGCAGGTTTGTAATGGCTCTGACCAACAGTGTAGCCATTGCATGACTTCTGCTTATATTCTGAGTGCCTTTTCTAGATTTCACTTCTATATCTTATAAAAATATGTATTCTGGTTATCTGTTGCCACATAACAAACTACCCCAAACTTAGTGTCCTAAAGCCATAACTACATTATGCTAGTGAATTCTTTGGGTCATGGATTTGGACAGGGCACGCTGAGGATGACCTGTCCTTGTTCCCTGATGTCTGTTCCCTGATGTCAGCTGGGAAGACACAAAAGCTGGGGGTGACTAGAACAGCTGGGAGGCTGGAAGCATCTGCAGGCTTCTTCGCTCACATGTCACATGGGGTGACTCAAGGAAGGCTCAGTCAATTCTGCCCATTGGGTCACCTGCTGCCATCCTCTCCAAGTGGCCTGGCCTCTCACAGCATGGCAGCTGGGTGCCAAGAGGGAGCATTCCAAGACAACCAGGTGGAAACCGCCTGGGCTTTTCTCCCCAAGCCCCGGGATACAGAGTATCACTTCCATTGCATTCTAAATGGTTACAAGCCAGTCTTTAAGGTCAGCTCAGCCTCAGGTGGAGGAGAAACGGTCATCTCCTGATGGGGGCGGTGGAGGAAAAGCATGTGGGAGGGGAGAGATTTCTGCAGCCATCTTTGTAAGACTCAATCTGCCCCAGCATTGGTCCGCAACACACTGAAATTTTAAAAACGGTTTCTTCACCACAGATAGTGTGAGTAACATTAGTTTAGAACCAGAGAGAACAGTTAACAGTTAATAGAACAGTTAACAGTTAATAACAGTTAATAGGCTACTATAGTAATCCAAAGGAGTCGTAACTGGGGCCTCATACTTGTTTGCTATTGCTGAGTAACAAATTAGCACAAACTCAGGGGCTTAAAGCAATCCCCATTCATTAATTCAAAGTCCTCTAGGTCAGAAGTCTAGCTCAGCATGACTGGGTTATCTCCTCAGAGCACCGTAAATCTGGAACTAAGGTGTCACTGACGCTAACTTCCCCTTTGGAGGCTGGAGGACGAGAGGATGTGTTTTCATTTTTTTTTTTTTTAAGATTTTATTTATTTGAGAGAGAGTGAGCACAGGAGGGGGGAGGGTCAGAGGGAGAAGCAGACCCCCCATGGAGCAGGGAGTCCAACGCGGGACTCCATCCTGGGACTCCAGGATCATGACCTGAGCCAAAGGCAGATGCTTAACCAACTTAGCCACCCAGGCATCCCAGGGGCTGTGTTTTCAACCACATTCTTATTGTTGACAGAATTGAGTTCCTTAGGGGCACCTGGGTGGCTCAGTCATTAAGCGTCTGCCTTCAGCTCGGGTCATGATCCCAGGGTCCTAGGATTGAGCCCCGCATCAAGCTCCCTGCTCAGCGGGAAGCCTGCTTCTCCCTCTCCCACTCCCTCTGCTTGTGTTCCCTTTCTCACTGTGTCTCTCTCTGTCAAATAAATAAATAAAATCTTAAAAAAAAAAAAAAAAGAATTCAGTTCCTTGCAGTTGTAGGACTGATGTCCCTCTTTCCTTGTTGGCTACCACCCACAGGTCCCTCTCAGATCCTACAGGCCACTCACACTTCTTGGCACATGGACCCCTCTATCTGTAAAACCAGAAAAGAGGACTCTCCTCCATGTCAAATCCTTCTCAAGCTTCAAATCTCTTTGACTTTCCAGTCTCTCTGACCTCTAGGCCAGATTTAAATGACTCCTGTGATGAGTAAAGCCCACCTGGATGATCTCCATATTTTAAAGTCAACTAGTTTGGGACCTTAATTACATCTGCAATGTCCCTTCACAGCAGCACTAAATTACTGTTACACTGAGTAACTGGGAGAAGGTGTGTATACACCTGCTGGGAATCTTTTTTTTTTTTAAGATTTTATTTATTTATTTGACAGAGAGAGAGACACAGCGAGAGAGGGAACACAAGCAGGGGAGTGGGAGAAGGAGAAGCAGGCTTTCCGCCGAACAAGGAGCCTGATGCGGGGCTCGATCCCAGGACCCTGGGATCATGACCTGAGCTGAAGGCAGACGCTTAATGACTGAGCCACCCAGGCACCCCACCTGCTGGGAATCTTGAAGGCCACCAGGAAATTCCATCCACTCCAACCTCACCTCATCCTTGTCTTCTTTTTTAAGGAATAATTAATATTTAGGTCTTTGAATAAGCTGTTTCTGGTCAACTTTTGTAGAAGCACTAAATAGATGCTAGACTTTTTAAAACTTCAACAATGCTGGTTAGGAGTTTTAGAGTTTCTATTTGTTTGTAACTAAGCACTAGACTACAAACAAAGCTTTTTCATTTCTTTTGACTTACATAATTTGCCAGTCTAGTGGACCAATACCAGTCATTTTAAATTTAAAAAAAACATCTCTAACATCAAGCTGAATTTCAAATTATTGGTCCAGTGAATCAGGTTCAAAAAGAAATGGTTTTATAATGTGTAGCTATGGCATGATATTATGTCTAGCCTGAAAGCAAGAATATTTGTAATGTTAAAAAAAAAAGAATATTTGTAATGTTTCTCCTTGAAATGTTTGCCCTTGCCTGCAATGCTTGTTAATCCTCTTGCACAGAACTGCAGAAGTCTCACCGATAGAGGTACACATCTAAGGAGATATTTTTCACAAGAAAAGGGCAGGGTTGAAATTTTAACAGCTCTAGCACAGAACATTTTTACATCTGGCCATTTTACAAGGATCTACAGAGTCCTTCGTATGGGCAAGCATTATACCTCTTCCTTGAAGAAGTTTATACCCCAGTGGGCAAAAAGCATATACAATATAAAAATAACTTAATTCAACTTATAAAGCTAACTGCTTCATTTGCTGAGAAAGTCTCAGAATTGAGTTAGAATACAAGGCTATACCAGAATGTACCTCCCATGTGCAGAATCTCCCATTGCCCCAGGGAGCATGAAAAAGATATGAATTTCAGTAAGAAACTATGGCTAAGCAAAAAGCAAGTGTTTTCCAACAGAAAGGAGATTTATATAGAAATTTTAAAATTGTATGTTACATTAGCCACCTCGCAAAATGCTTTTGTACCCATTACCTCAACAGATACCCAATACAGGCCTGTGATGACCCTCATCCGTTGAACAAGGCCCCAGCCTGTTTCTATCACAGAAAGCACAGAAGGTAAGATGGAAGAGCCGGGCTCCAGATCTTCCTGACTCCTTCTTACTCTGGGCGCTATAAGATGCCTGAAAGTCACATTTTGTCCAGGGCTTTATACTCACTGTCCCTGCACAGGCAACAACATTCTTGTTCACCAACCAAGGGCTTTGGCCCCTCGTTCCCACATCCTTTCTGTTCTGCCTAGGTCCTCGGCCCTTACCCTCTGTCTTTCTGAACCCTAATAATTCTTTGAATCCTTGGCACTCTCCCCAAGACATGATTCTATGCTGGTCACCCAGCTCTACATTCACACTCCAGGTAAGAAGCATGTTGCTTCTTGCACCAGAGCAGGGAGGGGACTGAACCAAAGGGAAAAAAAAAAAAAAAAAGCACTATCATTAAGACAAGTAAGATAAAGGACTGGCAGGGGCACAAAGCAGAGACAAGTCCCTCAGAGGACCCCCAGATTTGTCACGTGGCCAGCATCTCCTTTTCCCCTACAGACATGAGCCCGACACTAGGGAAGAGCAATTGTGTACGAGATAATCCTTAAATTCTTTTCAATTTAATGAACCTGCTTATATTCCACGGTCCCTTTTTGTCCTGTTATGTAATGAAATGCAAAAAAAATTTTTTTTTATCTACTTGAAGTCAGGCTAAGATCTGTCTCTCTTCTCTTTCACTCACTCATTAACATCTACTGAGTACCCATTACGTGCCATATATTGAGCTAAGTTAGAGCTACATCAAATATTATAAGTGCTAGGACTATAAAGGGTACAGAAAGGGGGCGCCTGGCTGGCTCAGTTGGTAAAGCAAGCAACTCTTGATCTAGGGGTTGTAAGTTCGGAGCCCCACATGGGGTGTAGAGATTACTTAAAAATAAAATCTTAAAAAAGAAAAAAAAAAAGGAGTACAGAAGGTACAACAGAAATACAGTTGACCCTTGAATAACACAGCGGGTAGGGGCGCTGACCCCCTGCATAATTGAAAAATCCATGTGTAACTTCTGACTCCCCCAAAACTTAACCACTCATAGCCTACCATCGATCTGAAGCCTTGCTGATAATATAAACAGCCCATCACCACATACTTTGTGTGTAATATGATTATATACTATATTCTTACAACAAAGCAAGCTAGAGGGAAAAAATGTTAAGGAAAGCATAAAGAAGAGAAAATACATTTACAATACTGTACTGTATTTATTGGAAAAAAAAATCCGCATATGAGTGGGCCTATGCAGTTCAAACCCATGTTGTTCAAGAGTCAGCTGTAGTCTTTTCTGTCTGAGGAGCATAACAAAGGCTTTGAAGTGAAACCAGCAATGATGACAGCAGTAAACACAGAGCACACAGTTACTGCGCGGAACATGGTTGCCAAGGCTGTACATGTGGTAGCTCATTGGATTCTAACAAAGAAAAGGAAAATCCTAAGAGTCGGTCATATGATGATGATGATGAATTTTTTTGTTCACATGAGAAACTGAGATATGAGGAAGTCAATCAGTCAAGTGACAAGGAGGGGGTGGAGATAGAGATGCAGGCAGCTTAGATTACACCCCACAGTACAGCTATTGCCTGAGCTGAACCTTGAAAGAGGAGTAGGTTATTGACAGGCAGAGAATGGATGAAGCGGGGGGAGGAGGAGGAAGACAGGTTGGGATGAATTATGTCCTGGGCAACGGGAACAGCATCACAAAGAGCAAAATCGGAATGGGCTCATTATAGGCAGTGAAAAGCAAGTGAACAGGCACATTTGTTGCAGGAGTAGTAGAAGTAAAGGGAAGATAATAAAAGATCAGGCTAGAGGAGTAAAGCAGGGCAGATCACAAGAGATCTTAGCCATGCTGAGGAGCTTAAACCTTATCCTCTGGATGGGGATTGGTAAACTCCACCTGAAGGCCAAACCCTGCTGGTCACCTGTTATTTCTATGGCCCACAAGCTACGAATGGTTGTTACATTTCTAAATGGTTGGGGGGAAAAATCAAAAGAATATTTCATGACATACGAAATTGCATGAAATTCAAATTTCAGTTTTCATAAATAAAGTTTAACTGAAACACAGCCATGCTCATTCATTTACACACTATCTCTGGCTGCTTTTACACTGCAAAGCCAGGGCTGAGTAGCTGCAACAGAGCCCATATGGCTGGCAATGCCTGAAATATTTACTATCTGGTCTTTTAGAGAAAGTTTGCCAAGCTCTACTCTAGGTAACTAGGAGCTGCTAAGGGGCTGATGAAAATGATGATGCAAAATGATGTCATTGCCAGCTTTATATTTTTACAGTGATTATTCAGGTTATAGTGAGGAAGATGGATGGAAATACATAGGATTGGGAACAGGAAGATCAGTTAGCTGACAGTGACTACTCTCAAAATAAGCGGTGATAAGCACCAACGCAGGCAGAAATGGGAAAGAAAAATGAGGAATATCAATAAGGTTGTATCAACAGGATTTCAAAATCTACTGGATGCAGGGGAGGAAGAGGAGGGAAGAAATACAGAATGACTCCAGGTGCCTGATCTGTCCCCTCTGGGGCCACCACCATGCCCACCACCAGAACAATCCCCATCACAGCAAGCAACCTCACAGGAACTCCTATGCATCACGCACTGGGTGTAATCAGTGCTTTACCTCTCACCTAATCCTTACCACAATGTAGGAATGAGTCACCTTATTCTACAGATAAGAAAACTAACATTGAACCTTATCCAAGGTAATATAACTAATTAATTTCTGAGTTCCCGATATTAACTGCTCTAAGATACTATAATATATAGAGGGAAAAGCTCCTTTGGATAAGAAAATGAATTAAGTTCTGAAAGATGAGTGACAAGTTGACTGAGGGCAGAAACCCAAGGCACACCAACATTTAAAGAGTTGGCAGGGAAAAAAAACACCCAGTGGTTGTCATGGTTCACAGAACACAGGAAGCAAGGATGTCAGTGGGGTGGAATGGAAGAGAGTCAAAAAGCACACCTTAACACCCTGCTCAATCTCCTGGATGTTCAGATCTTAGGTGCAGTCCCAGTTTCTATAAGTTATACTTGTATTATACGGAGAAACTCCCCAAGCTCACTTAAGGAGTTGTTTCTAAGATCAATACATGATACCACGATACTAATAAACAAACAAAACAGAGCAATGATCACCTTGAAGCCACTGAACCAAAGGCTACCTCACTGACCCTCCAAACCACAAGATGGGTGATGGATTATCATTAATGTTAATGTTTGATAAGAACCACCAGCCTGGGGGCGCCTGGGTGGCTCAGATGGTTAAGCCGCCTCCTTCAGCTCAGGTCATGATCCTGAGGTCCTGGGATCGAGTCCGCATCTGGCTCCCTGCTCAGCAGGGAGTCTGCTTCTCCCCCTTCCTCTGCCTTCCCCCTGCTCGTGCTTGCTCGCTCTCTCAAATAAATAAAATCTTTTTTAAAAAAAAGCCTATATGAGTGTTTTTAACAAATGTGTTTTTTCCTGATTATAGGAAATAATTATTAAAAATCATATTAAAAACAGGCAATATCTGAATAGATATATTTCCAAAGAAATCATACAGATGGCCAACAGGTACATGAAAAGATGCTCAACATCATTAATCATCAGGGAAATGCAAATCAAAACCACAATGAGATATCACCTCACACCTGTTAGAATAACTTATCAAAAAGACTAGAAATAACAAATGTTGGTGAAGATGTAGAAAAAAAGAGTACCCTTGTGTCCTGTTGATCAGAATATAAATTGGTACAGCCACTGTGGAAAACAATATAGAGGTTTCTTAAAAATTAAAAATAGCACTATCATATGATTCAACAATTCCACTTATGGGTATTTATCCAAAGAAAACAAAAGCATTAATTTTAAAAGATATATGCACCCTCATGTTCACTGCAGCATTCTTTACAAAAGCCAAGATATAGAAGCAGCCCAAGTGTCCATCGATGAGTGAATGGATAAAGAAGATGTGGTATATGTGTATACACAGTGCTATATTATGCAGCCATTTAAAAAAAATTAAAATCTTGCCATTTTCAACAAGATGGATGGACCTAAAAGGCATTACAGTAAGTGAAATAAGGCAAAGACAATTAATATATGATCTCACTTAAATGTCGAATCTAAACAAAACAAATCAACAAACCAAACAAAACCAAGCTCACAGATACAGAGGAAAGACTGGTAGTTGCCAGAGGCGAGGGCTGGGTGGGTAGAGAAGAAATGTGTGAACTGTTTTGATTTTTTCTTACAGTTTAAATAAACTGAATATAAATAAACGAACAAAAGAAGAAAGAACAAGGTAGGACGATATACTCTACCAGTTACCAACACTTATTATAAAACTGCACTATAACAGAGCATGGTATTAGTTTACAACCTCCCACAAATCAAATTAGAATGGACGGAAAAAATTCTTTATTTTATAGACCTATTTATATAAAATTATTTATATAAAATCTAGAAATACAGAAGCATAAAATATAGTATTTTATTGAATGTTACCTTTGGGAAAAATAGAAAAACATTACAAAGAAAATATTGCAATCCCAGTGCTGTAAGAACATCATTAATAAGTTCTGATGCATTATTTACTTGTCTTTCTCTATTCATACAAGGCATAGGATCCACCTCACCTGGAAAATCACAGCTACCATTTCTTGTGCATGTACTCTGTCCTTTGCACGGCCATGCCTCATTTAATGTCTAATGACACTTACAGAGGAAGACACCGAAGCACAGACTGGTGAGCAATTTTCTCGCAGCCACTCACAAGCCAGGAATGGATCTGGGATTAGAATGGGAATCTGCCTGACTGAAGACAGATTACATTCAAATAGGAGGTTGGAGAAAATGGTCAACTCATACCACATATATTGGGGCTTATTAAAAACATTTTCCCATGTCATTTAATATTCATTTAAAATATGACTTCTTGTACCTTCATAGTTTTCTAACCTACAAGGTATTTAGCTAATCCTCTATGGATGGATCCTTGTTTTCGACTCTTTACTAGTATTCACTAGGGGAAAAAAAACCCCAAACGTAGTGGTTAAGGGATCACTTCAAAGGAGTTCGAATCCTCACTCAATTGTCCTAGCTCTGTGCTCCTGAGTAAATACAACTCCAAGCTTATTTTCTTTGTATGTAATACCACTGCCTACTTCATTTTGTGAAGCTGAAGAGTAAATACAGTTGTGCACATGAAGCATCCAGCACTGTCTGGAACATAAGCAGCTCTCTTTGAAGACAGATACTAGCTATCTTTACTTTCATTGTTGTTGTTGTTGTTATTTTATTAGAGAGAGAGAGAGGGAGAGAGACCAAGAGTGAGTGGGGAGGGGAGGGGAGCGACAGAAGGAGAAGGAGAGAGAGAATCTTAAGCAGGCTCCATGCCTAGTACAGAGCCCGACACGGGGCCCGACACGGAGCCTGACAGGAGGCTCACCATGGGGCTCGATCCCATGACCCTGAGACCATGACCTGGGCTGAAATCAAGAGTCAGATGCTTAACAGACTGAGCCACCCAGGTGCCCCAACTTTCACTGTTGTTTTAAATAACGTATTAATGGACATTCTTGTATACAAATATTTGTGCATATATTTTACTATTTTCTTAAGATATGTTCCTAGAAGTGGAATCAAAGGACATTTAAGGTTTAACACATATTGACAGTCTGCATGTCACAAAAGATGTACTAATGTATGAAACTGCAAGTTTCACTAGACTCTCAACCAGAGCTGTTTAGAAAAAAAAAAAAAACTCTGCCAATTTGACTTTTTATTATCTTAACGGAATTTTCTTGATTACTAATTTAGGGTTACTCTTTTTCATATTTATTGTTAGGAATGCCCTTTTCATGCCCTTTATCCATTTTCCCTTTGGGCTACCCTACTTTAGAATTTCAAAATAACTAAAGTCTGTCCCTAAAAGCTGACCATTTTGTTTATGTTGTAACAGTCGGGTAAGCTGGATTTATGACTTCAAGCAGACAGAAGAAATGCACACACACAAAATGGTACATTTTGAGGATATGAGGTGTCTCAGAGGCATTTACCTCATTGAAGAGTCATGGTTAGTCTCCTTCACTGCCTGGGTTTTTTTTTCCTATGTAATACTCTATGGCAAAGAATCCCAAGTGATAACACATGTTCAAGATGGTAATAAAACTGTGCCAGGAAAGTCACAGAACATTTGAAACTCAGACCACTGTTTAGTCTGGCAGCTCTCGTGCTCTTTAATTATATCACAAAGGCCCCTTCTGTACAGCAAACACTGTAATATATTCTGACCAATAACTGTCATCACATAAAATTAGAAGACTTGATAAGGAGGAGGATTTGGTGTTGAGAGTCTGTGCTTTATGCCTCATGTTACATTCCATTCAGTTGGGCTTTGCTTTGTTCTATGGAGTTGACAGCGACAGGTGTACTCAATATATTCACAGACAATGCATGGCTTTATCAAGAGTAGATAAACAACAACAAAAATGAGTCTGTAGCACACATACCGTACTATTTCTGAAATGGTAAATTATCTTGGAAAATCACCAAAAGAGAGTGCAAACATTAAAACAGAACTCTGATGCTAAAATCGGCCAAACAGTACCAAAGGATTTATTCCTTCAGACTTTAGAAGGTACACTGATCATACCAGGAGACTTTGTTTAGCTATTATTTCTATGCTAGAATGCCATGACGGTTTTTCTGGCTATAAAAACCAAACAAATAAAGGCTTGTAAATTAACTGTATGATTCAAAAAGAGACCCAATAACCATATAAACACAAAATATAAGAGCACCATAGAAATGTTTTTACAGCAAGACAATGGTATTTTTGCCCTTTGCCACTGTTTTCAATGTTGCACATTTTAACACCATCAGAAGCAAAATAAATCTGTTTTACAAGTACAAAATAACCAAACGGCATTAACTGATGAGTCAAAAATCAAAGAAGCCATTAAGGAAAGTTGGAAACTCCCACAAAGCAAAGATAAATAAATATATCAGTCAAAATAAACATACCTGACATTAATATTCTAGTCAAAGGCAACTGGCTCAACTGTCATCTCTACACATTTCTTAATGAACCGATAAAGATGTTCATCTGATGTTAAACAGACAAGTAATTTAAAGATCATTCCTTTTAAATGCTGAAGATAATGATGCCTATGGTGGCTGGATGCAGAAATGGAAACCTGTTTATAATGGCAGAAAATAAAGTTGATTGCTTTGATGCCACACCCAACGTGTACATGAGAAGCCAAGTACTGCACTGAAGGGTAGCCATGTTTCGGGGGCTAATGGCCTTGAGAGCTTGTGACAGTCGGGTTTTCGCAACGCCACCATAACAGCCATCTCCTCGCAGGCCCTGTGACTCCCACCCTGCACCATCATTTCTGCTGGCACACCGGCCAGACCTTTCACCTCTCCACTGAATTAGCCGGAAAAGCTCACTGTGCACTAACACACACAACACTGTCTGCACAAGCCCCACAGAAAGGTTGCTCTAAACAACTCAAGTCATTTCTCAGTAATTCCAAGGCAACTGAAGAGCCTGCCGCCGAACTGGGCCCAACACTTAACGGCGCAGGGGTGTGATCTAGCCCTGGCATTTACCTCATGCTCTGACAGCCCAGGCCAGACCTCCTGCCTTCAGGGAACGATGGGATCTGAGCACTATGATTGTCGCAATGCTGCCGTGCACCTCCGTGATGGCCACAGAGTTTGCAGAACAGTCTCCGGCTCTGTCTGGAGGTCCAGCAAGCCTAGGGCTGTTGACAGGGAGGAACTGAGGAGAAGGTGATTAGGGATGTGTGGGCTGCATGCACTGCCCACTCATCCAGGGCTCCAGCCAGCTTCACTAGGAAACGTGGAGAATCACAGCCCCAAAGTCTGGCCCCCAAGGCGTAAGTCTGAGCAAATAATGAGCGGGTGATAAAATATGGCCAAGGGCATGGTACATCTGAGATATAACCCACATTCTGGGTATATATATGTAGCAAGGAACCTGGATGACACTCACTTTAAGCAGGAGTTCAAAGAGAACATGTAGGAATGCTCCAAGAATCTATACAACCCTTAACTTATAAAAACCACTGCCCCTGAAGCCTACAATACCCAGGGTAACACCTACCTCTCTAAGAAGGGTTCCAGAGAGGACTGAGACCCCCCAAAAAGGTGAGTCCCTCTGTCCTATCTGAAAGGGCTAAAAATAAACAGTAATTCCGAACAGGCTTAAAGGGTTTATTAAGAAAAATGTAAGACTTTTTTTCCACAGGGAAAATAATTATTACCTAATTATTTTTAAAGGCAAGTATGAAAGGAGGAACTCATAAAAATAATGCTCACCACAATAATGATCACCATTTTTCAGTGACCACAATACCATTTTTACTATCTGTCTTAAAGGAGGAAACAAAGGATAATAACAAATGACAACAGCCCCAAACAGAAACACATAAACAAGTCTTTAGTACAGTGCTGGTATTGTTTTCATATATACTCTACAAATGGGAATATATAATCTAGTTTCCAATTATCCAAATAGAAATGCAATACCTGGACCTCACAATTCATTGACCTCATGGTTTCCAAACACTTTTCTTATCCCATCCTCACGCACCCAGTTTCTACAGGTTTAGGACCACTAATGGCAACCTGCACTTCAAAAGTCTCACTTGCAAGCTTCCCAAACGCAGAATACCACTTTCTAACTTCTCAGTTCGATGGTCCCTCCACGCGTGCAGGGGTTCCTGCACTTCTCCCTTAGGTAATACTGCAGGGGACACCCCCTAGGGGACAGGATGTCAGTCTAGCAAGCCACTCCTAGCCCTCTTGCTTCATCAGTTTTACCCTTCCTCCAAGATCAAGAGTTGGGCAACTTTTCTAGTAAAGGATCAGAAGTAAATACTTTTGGCTTTGCAAGCCATGTGGTCTCTTTCACAATGACTCAGCTGTGCCACTGTAATGCAAAAGCAGCCACAGACCATAAACAAATCCATGTGGCTGTGTTTGTTAATATCATATTGACAAAAGCAGGTGGGCTGGATTTGGCCCATAAACTGTAGGTAATCAACCTCTGTACTAGATCATTCTCATCAACATAGAAATGTCTCTAAAATATTGCTCATCCTGAAAGTAACAAGAAATGCTTGTGGCCCCATTTCTCCTTCCAGCTCCCTATTTTTCAGCTCTCCCTTAGAGGAAAAGTCTCTCTAGATTTATTGAGGTTCCCTGTCTCCACCTCAAGCATTCCCTCCTCAATGAACCCCACTAGGCTTTTGCCCCACCCACCAGTGAAAATAACCCCTCAAGAAGTTACTCCCGTTGCCACTATAATGGTGACTTCTCCATCGTCATCTTCCAGACACTCTCAGAGGCATCTGACACTGTGAGTACTCTCTTCCTCTGAAAGTCCCTGAAAATCAGAGGCTTGCTTCTTTACTTATGAAGCTAGCACCCACACAGCCAGTCAACTCCACCACCTTTCCAGGGAAGCTCCGAGCACCCTCTCGGAAACAGCTGACCCCAGCGCATCACTCCCCATTCTCTAACCCTGCTTTCTGTTCTTTATACCACTAACTGAAATTCAGATTTTTTATCGATTCCCTTGTTTATTGTCTATGATCCCCATGGAATCATAAGCTTCATGAAAACCAGGACCATGTCTGTTCTATCTCAATAAACACAACTCTTTGTGGGGTGACTCAAGGAATGAATGAATAATACTAACTTTTCTTGCAAGTAGAAAACTATCAAAGCTGACTCTGCCCTGAAGGTCCATAATTCTGTGATGGAAATAAAGAGCAAAACTTTAAGAGCTTCTGTGAAAAACCAAAAGGAAGCAAATGAATTCTCATGGGCAAGTAAGGAAATACTTCAGGGGAAAATGTTAGGTATCACTTTGTTAAAGATGATGATATCTCTGAACATTTATTTAAATACAGAAGGAAGGAACTGTGAATTATTGATTGGAGCCCCCAAAATACCAGGGGCCTCTCTGACTAAACACTTCCACTAAAAGCTGGCTTCTGACGTGACATGCGGTGAGCGGCTCAAGTCTGGGCACCATGTGGCCAGAGACACCAACATGTAGGACTCCCAGCCAGGCGCTGCCTGCCACTCCCTAAGGAGAGCTGTCACTGAGCCCACATGAGTCAAAAGAGGAAAACTGAAATGACCAAGCATATAGGCTGCTATGAGAATATTCAAAGATTAATTTGTTTCTGACGAGAGAGCCAAACTATCTCCATGGACCCAACTGAACCCCATACAGTAAGGATAGGCAATGAAAGGTTCACCAGCTCACCATGAACTTAGGGAAAATCTCCATGATAGTAAGCAAGATAATGGAAGAAAATAAGCAGAAGTGTATACTTCCACCAGCAGCAGGCAAAAACCATGTTAAGAGTTTTTTCTTTCTGAAAACATAACGTCGAAACAGATTTCAATTACCGTTGATTTTCCTCACACATCATTCAGGAAAAGAGAATGCCTTGGATCAGTTCCTAAGGTTTTAGGTTGGTGTCCCTCCATAATTCCATCAGAAACAGAATGCTGGGGTGGAAGGAGAGAATTAATTGAATACTTACTCCGTGAGTGCTTACATAAACACTTACATTTGTTCCTATAGGAAATACTGCAATGAATTATAGCATGATTAATGTAATGACGAGGGATTTCAACCCAGGTGGTGTTTTTTAAGTCAGCAGCACAGGAGGGTCCCAAACCTAGGAGGATGAGGGAAGGAAGAGGTTCCATTGAACCGGGAACCAGGATCATATTATTAACCACATTTGTGCCAAGAGCTGCCACAGTGATAAAAATCAAAGAAGGATGGTGCCAGAACCTAGTGATGATGGCAGAGGGACACAAAGGAGAATCATGCATTTGCTCTTAACAGATCCACATGACAGTGAAGATGACTGTGTTGAGGAACTGGACCACTCTTCTAAGTAAATGTGATGCAATGACACTTAAGAGGACTCCAAAGTCCACTGTGATATCCACTTGGGTTTGTTTTTAAAAGTGGCTCTGCTGGGTAGTTCAAAGAACAATGGACCAGGAAGTCTGATCCAAAATCTGATCTTCAAATTGACTTGGGGTTTGGGGCACACCAATTGCCTCTGGGACCTCATTTTCCTTATGTATAAAATGAA
This sequence comes from Neomonachus schauinslandi, assembly GCF_002201575.2. Taxonomy (NCBI): domain Eukaryota; kingdom Metazoa; phylum Chordata; class Mammalia; order Carnivora; family Phocidae; genus Neomonachus; species Neomonachus schauinslandi. The sequence continues at coordinate 145,483,981 of NC_058403.1, read as the reverse complement.
GACATTAGCCCAGTGTACTAATCATGTATTTTTATTCTATATTTTTGTTTCTTTAACATCTTGAGGCCTTGCTAACTCTGGAGGGAATGCCCCTCCCAGGGCCAACTGATTCTCAGAAACAGCAAACAACTCTCCTTTGAGCTTGCCTTTCCTGTGCAAACCAACCAATCCAGAGCCATAACCCCAATGCCTCCTTTATGGCGCTCTTCCACTCCAGGCCAGGCCGACACCCCAGGGCCAGGTACTGGACCAGAGCTGGCCCCTATTCACCCCAGGGCCAGGTACCAGATGACTAGAGATAACCCCTATACTCCCACAGCCCAGTGAACTTATTCAAACTAGTCAAGCCTAAACCTGTTCACCCATTCCTTCCTTTGTAAACTACAATAAGGGCTCTGGTCCACATTTGCCTCTCACTTCCTATGCCTCTTGAATGACCCTGTTGCTTCTTCATGTGGCTGCCTTTGGTGTGGTATACTCCCTCCTCTTTGAATCTGTGAGTATAACACGCTATCTTTTCCAGGACAGTTTTCACCTCATCTGTTGACCTCACCACACCACACCTCAACACACCAACAGCAAAAAATCTACATTTTAAAACACCCAGATAATCTCCAAAGTTCCCTAACAGCTTTAAAATTTTAATATTTCTACATTTTCATGAATAAAGGCCAAAAAAAAAAGTTCTATTCCTTTAGATCAGGGATCAGGAAACACTGTGTGAAAAGGGCTAGAAAGTAAATATTTCAGGCTTTGCTGGACACAAGGTCTCTGTCTCAGATGCATCTGTGTGTTTGTAAATTTTATGACTCTTTAAAAATGTCAATACCACTCTTACCTTACAGACCACGGAAAGACAGGCTGCAAGCCAGTTGGCTTTGTGGGCCACGGTTTGCCAAACTCTTTAGATGACAAGGGTAAGTCAACAGACCTAAGAACATCTTGTGAAACACAAAAAGCTTTATTGAATCCCCACTCAAATTGAACATGGCTCTGCAATACACAACTGGGAAAGCACTATTTGCAAAGGTGTACAATAAACTCTAAATGCTTTCCTTAAATGTAAATGTCACAGCAAAAAAGTCAACTGAAACCATCCACTCTGACCTAGAAATAGCTTTCGATTGCAAGGTGCTATTCTACTAACAGTTTTCAAAGACAGTTAATCACCACTAGCAGTTGAAGAAAAAGAACTTACCTGGGGGGGAAAAAAAAATGCTGAACTTTCCAAGAGCAAAACAATGCTTCTAACTGTTTAAAGGATAATCTCAGTGGAAGTACACAAAATACCCCAGCAAAGTTGATCATTAGGGCAATTTTAATTTAATTTCCAAATTCTCCTCAACTAATATTTAAGTACCAACAATATACGTGTTGAACAAGGGTGCAGCACTATAATCCCAAATCAAGGCAGAGAGAAAGGAAAACAAAAAAAAAAAATAAATTTTTTGGTTCAAGGAACTGGTGAAAGGCACAAACCCAAAATGGCTCAGTATTTTCAATCTTTTACGCTTGCTTTATCCCCCAAAATGACTGTACTTTAGTAAGAAGTGTAGATATGTACCCAATTTGAACAAGTGGCTAGGAACACTTGAACATGAGCTATGTCCACAAGAGAGGAAAGAGAAGGTAAAAATAGATGCTCAAAGGCTCGGCGCCCATTGGTAAAACCTTGTGTTTTATTCTGCGAGTGCTCGTAAAGAATAAATGGGGTAGTCACAAAAGAGTGACCCTAGAATGGAAATGGGAGCTGCAGAGACTCAGAGACTGACTTGCTTCTCATGATGAGGCTTTTTGATAGCCACAGACAACCTGAGAAGCAGCAAATCATTTCTGGAGAAATCAATTCATTCTAATTGTAACAATAAAGCGTTACTGTATTACATAGTAATTTCAATCACAGATTTCATCAGAGGAAATATTTAACTGGGTAAATTCAGCTAACTGAGGGGGCAAAAACACCTAACTGGCTTATTTTAATGACAGGGAAACCTCTCAAACATCTCTGACATTTCTGATAATTGGGGCTTTTAGCTTCATCAGGCTACAAAATTTAAATTAAAATATATCAGAATATGGCAAAAACAAATGTTATTAAGAATATAAATTAAAAGGCAGGGCGCCTGGGTGGCTCAGTCATTAAGCGTCTGCCTTCGGCTCAGGTCATGATCCCAGGGTCCCGGGATCGAGCCCCACATCAGGCTCCCTGCTCCGCGGGAAGCCTGCTTCTCCCTCTCCCACCCCCCTGCTTGTGTTCCCTCTCTCACTGTGTCTCTCTCTGTCAAATAAATAAATAAAATCTTAAAAAAAAAAAGGAATATAAATTAAAAGGCAAATGCCTATGGCAGGCGTCTTGTGCGGGGGGGATGCTCTCTATGGCTCCCACGGTTCTGTTATGCAGTCGAACTAGTAAGACAGCCCCATACAGTTTGTTTCTGTTATTGAAAAACTGTTTTTTTTTTTTTCCTTCCAATTCCTTGTAGAGTGTTGGAGCTCTGGTTTCAATCGGTGTCACCAAACATTTCTTTCTACTGTCAAAGGGGATACCTCTTCTAGGAATACTTCCTTTGCTAATCCTTCCTCTAATCATACGAAAAGGAGAAGTAAGGAGAAGGGGCGGGAGGAAGAAGGGGAACATTTACACAGCATTTTCTGCAGACCAGATGCTAATATTACCCCCATTTTCCAGATGAGGGAACTTAGGTACAAACAAGTTAAAAAAAAAAACTTGGCCAAAATCATACAACTACTTGGGTTAAATTCCTTTAGTTGCTCCCATAACCTTCTAGACATGACTGTACCTTTGAAATTATTACACTGTTTTATAGGACCCTATTGATAAATGTCTCCTCCACTAAGTCCTCAGCACCTTGAGGGGAAGAACTTTAACTGTCTCTTATCCTTGTATCATTCAGTAGTTGCTGATTAGTTGAATGAATGAACGAACGAATGAACCAAAAACCAATAAAGGAAGTCAGCTGAAGCCTGGTGACTATAAAGGCAGAAGTATTTTTCACTGAAGGCTATACCGTGGATTCACCATGAATTTCATTTAAGAGACCACTAAAATTTTATTCTTCAAAAGGCATTTCTGTGAATCTTGCCATAAGACAAACAGCTCTAACATTTTTTGAGCAAACTAAAATGATAATCCTTAGATACAGAGCATAGACAACCTTTTGCAATTCAAGGTAAGAAGTAAATTTTGCTCCAAAAGAATTCAAGAAGTTAAAATTCAATTCGTTTGCTAAGGAAGATTTGCTGAAAGCTAATTAGCTCTTAATGGAAACGAGCTCCTGGGGTAGCGCTCTCCCTGAGAACAATGGTTCAGTGCAACCTACTGTAAAATTAAGGAGAGCGAAAAGGGCAGAGCTCAGAGGAGTTAACACATCCCTTCTGATAGTAATGTTGGACCAATGTGGTAAACAATTTACCTTTCTGCTATAAACCCAGTCAGAAACTAGATTTACCAGGGCAGTGGTGTTTTAAAAAAAAATCCCAGTCAGATACAATGCAGATTTGATCATGCTCTTGTCTCTTATTTGAAGGAATAATAAATTCATAGTTGTGCTCTGACTAAGCTTTTGAAGATTTCTTTACCCACTAAGAATCCTCTAAAATAAGAATAAACACAATGAAATAATGTTGCACTTGGCATAGGATGATTTAATATTCTAGTGATTATTATTTGGTACTTTAACTCTAAATGCAGTTGACCCTTGAACATTACTGGTTTGAACTGCATGGGTCCGCTTATACATGGATTTTTTTTTTATAAATACAGTACAGTATTATAAATGTCATCTCTTCTCCTTATGATTTTCTTAATAACATTTTCTTTTCTCTAGCTTACTTTATGTATGTATGTAATACATATAACATACAAAATATGTGTTGATTGGCTATTTATGTTATCAGTTAATACTAGGCTACTAGTCCTTAAGTTGTGGGGGAGTTTTGACCATGCCTCTAACCCCTGCATTGTTCAAGGCTCAATTATAAATACAAGATAAAATGAGTATACTTCAAAGAACATGATGCAGATGGAGCCAATAAATAAGCTAAATTTATAATAAATCATTCATGTTTATTTTATATTACTAGAAATCTATCTGTACATAAAAATTAAGGCACTCTACCCTTGATATACACTTTAGGCATTTTGCCTAAAGGTCACTGCTACCAAGTGACTGGGGACAATCTCCTAGGTTAATGAGTTACCATTTTAAGACACGGGCCAAAGTTAGGGACGAATGACACTCTTTTCAGGGTTAGACCTAACTTTGTTTTAGTTACAGTAAGCAACTAAACATAAGACATTCACAAAAACTGACCTATTATACCACAAATAAAATCCAATAAAAATTAGCAAAAACAAAAATATGATCTGATCACAAAGCAAGAAAACTAGAAATTAGTAACAAAGAGGGAATATTCACCTATCACAATGGCAAAGGTCAAACACATATACACACTAATGTGGTAAAGGTCTGGCACACATAGGCACTCTCATACACTGCTGGTGGAGAATAAACTGCACAACCTAGATGGGGGGCAACTGGGAAATATTTGTCAAAATACAAATGCTTAGACCAGTCCTTCCCAAACTCGCCCACACATTGTAATCACCTGGCGAGAGTCAACAATTACTGGTGCCTGGAGATTTTTATTTAGTTGGGCTGGGGTGTGGCCAGTCTTTGGACTTTTTAAAAGATTCCCCAGATGACACTAATATACAGATAAGTTTGGGAATCGCTGGCTTATGTACCCTTTGATGAAGTAATTCCACTTTTCATTACTTATCCTACACATATATATTCACACATGGGATGAATGGTCTATGTCATTAATTGTAGCTTTGTTTTATAATACCAAAAGTTTAGAAAAACATAAATGTTCACCAAAAGGGAACTTGTTGAATAAATATGGAGTATTCGTAAAATGCAATGCCTATGCATCTGTTAAAAAGAAGTACAGATGGTATGTGAATTATATCCCAATAAAGCTGTGGTATGTATTTTTAAAAAGAAGTGCAGAACGGTGCATATAGCATACTACCATCTGTATGAACAACAACACACACACATGCGCGCGCACGCACACGCACTGAGAAGAGTGGCTTTCTCCTTGGGTAAAAATATGCTTTTCTCTGTATACTCTTTCAAATACTGAAATTTGTATTGTGTTATGTATTAACTCTTAAAAAATCACCTTTTTCTCTTTTTTAAAAAGATTTATTTATATGAGGAAGAAAGAGCACATGTGCATGCGCACATGCAAGTGGGGGGATGGGCAGAAGGAGAGAGAGAATCTTAAGCAGGCTCCACACCCAGCAAGGAGCCCAATGGAGGAGGGGGAGGGGGGCTCAATCTCACAACCCTGAGATCATGACCTGAGCTGAAACCAAGAGTCAGACACTTAACCAACTGAGCCACCCAGGCACCCCTTAAAAAATAAATCTTAAAAATTAAAATGAAATATAAAATCAATCTGGTCATATTATTCTCCAAGCAAACAGTCTGTATAAGCTAATATTCAAAGGGGCACAAGAGAACATTTTGGAGTGATGGAAATATTCTATCTTGATAGAGGTGGTGGTGCACAATTGTACATGTTTCTCAAAACTCAGAAAACTGTATAGCCAAAATAAGTGAGTTCTAGTCTATGTAAATTGTCCCTCAATAAACCAGACTTAAAATAAATTTTTTTAAAGCTTATATGACAACCACACAATGGTAGCAGGAATTCAAATTGGTACAATGAATCCGGAAAACAGCTTGGCAGTATCTACTCAATCTGGGGAAGCACCAGCTCTGTGAGCTCATACTTCCACTCCAGCATGGGTGCCCAATGGCGACATGTGCATAGATTCACCAAGGAACACGCAAAGGAAAACTCACTGGCCAAACTATTCAAGACAGCAAAAAATTGGAAAGTTGTTCAAAGTAAAATGGATTAGCAGACTACGGTGTACGTGTGCAATGGAAAGCCAGGCAGGAGGTGATTCAGTTTGAGGAGGGGCATTGCCAAGACAAAGAAACTGTTGGCAAAGAGCATGAGCAAAAAAATACAAATGCCCCAACAACAGAGATATTCAACCACACTCATGATGAGAGAAATGTGAATTAAAACTACTCTGAAATAACCTATCTCATCACACTGGAAAAATTCCAGTTTAATGACACATTCTGATGGCAAAGCTGCAGGGAAACAGGCATTCTCAAACATGTCCCTTGGAGATGGAAAATGGTAAAATCCCCATTAAGGACAATTTGGCCATACCTTTAAAAAGGTTTGTCAAATGCATTTATCCTTTGATACCTTAACACCAAGTTTAGGAATGTATCCCATAAGATGTACAAGCATACATACAAGATGATATAGAAGATTATTCATTGCAATTTTGTAAGATTAGAACTCAAGTTTATCCACTGGACACTAATTAGATAAACTATGATACATCATCCATACAATGGAAGATTCTGTAACTATAAAGCCTAACAGGAAAGCTCTCTATATATTGCTACAGAAACAAATGTTGGGAATACACTGTTAAATGGCAAAAAAAAAAAAGAAATCAAGGGGCAGAGAAACATACATAATATGCTACTTGTGTGTAAAAGGGAGAAATGAGAAAATACATATTCACATTAGCTTGCATTAGGACACAACATAAACAAAAGTGGTTAGCCATTTATGATAATGGGAAGCTGAAGGAAGAACAGAATGGGTAGAGAAAGGAACAAGACTTCTCAGTATCTATCTTTTGATATATCGATCTATATTATATATAAATCTTCATATCTGTATCTGTTTATATATATATATATGTATCTTTATATCTCTATATCTATCTGTCCATATATATATATATTTCCCCCCCAATGGAAATCTATTGCCAATTCCAAAATGTTACACTTTTTTACAACTCCAGTTAGGGAAATAAAAACAAACTTCAAAGTCTAATTACTTTCCCTTCCCCATCCTTCCCATCAAGGTGTTATGAATAGACCTTGCAAGTTGCACACAGGTTGTGCTACAGCCTGTGGGCCTAGGACCTCCCTTTCAAGGTGTGGGGTGGGGAGAAGGTGGGGTGGATGGCAACAGGCTTTTAATGCTTTGCCCTTCACCTCTGGAGCCTCAGTCAAAACTGTTTGCCTTTTCCATAAGAAAAGCAAACAAACAGGGTACCTGGGTGGCTCAGTCAGTTAAGCGTCTGCCTTCATCTCAGGTCATGATCCCAAGGTCCTGGGATCAAGTCCCGCATCCGGCTCCCTGTTCAGCAGATAGCCTGCTTCTCCCTCTCCCTCTGCCCCTCCCCCTGCTTGTGCTCTCTTGCACGCATACTCTCTCTCAAATAAATTTTTAAAAAAGGAAAGAAAGAAAAGCAAACAAACAGAAGAGTGAATCCAGAAAGAGACCATATATACAGCAAAGGTGGTATTTAAATGGGAGGGTCATAAGTAGTTTCAGGTAACAAAATTATTTGGATATCTCTGTATTCAAATTTATCTTGCCCATTTAATCTGTTACACGGTATTGTATATTATGGCTATATTATAATTTAAAAATTATTTTTCTCATTTTAAAAATTATTTGCCTGAGTGGAAATCTTTGTATATATAGGAGTTTTTCTCTACAGGAGATATTTCAAAGAAGAACTGAAACTGAAGGCTATGCACCTTTTACAATTAAATATAGTAAATAAACATTAAGAGGTTCAACATTATCAGTAGGTAAGTAAATGCAAAATGAAATCTCATTTCCATCCATTAGCAAAGGTATCACCAAGAGTATGAATAAATACTGATATAAAAAATCTCCCAATAATTTTGATAAAAAGGCAAATTTCAGAAAAATACATACATCTATGTATTATTGGGTACGATCTATGATTTTTTTTAAAATCAGCAACCAGAAAGCAATGCCATTTATTTCTGATATGCATACTGACTTTTAACAGCCAGAAAAGATTCAGGACAGACACATACCAAAACAACAACTATTATCCCTGGGAGAGAGACCTGTGTATGGCAGTGTGGGAGGGAAATGAGGAAGCTGAGGGGACCTCTTGATTTTACTGCTGGACTGTAATACACATACAATATATTCAGATGTTACTTGTCAAAGCGAAGAAAAACATTTATCAAAATTAGTTCATTGAGGGGACGCCTGGGTGGCTCAGTCGATTAAGCATCTGCCTTCAGCACAGGTCATGATCCTGAGATCCTGGGATCCCTGCTCTGTAGGGAGCCTTCTTTTCCCTCTCCCTCTGCCTCTCTCTCTCTCTCTGTCTGTCTCTCATGAAAAAATAAATCTTTTAAAAATTTGTTCATTGAATTCTGCTTGTAAAGGTAAAAAAAAAAAAAGAATAAAGTGTCTTCCAAGCTTACTCATTTTTAAAATAAAAAGATTATATATAAGTCACGAACTTCACTAGGTTCTTCCCCACAAGGTGAGGAAATTCAGATGAATTTCATAGAGAGTTGGCAAAAAGAGGAAGGAGCTTAGAAAGCATGCCACATGAGTGAGCAACAGTCGACATTAAAAAAGTAAATGCAACCTGCCCCATCTAATGAAAGGATACAATTAGTATACAGTATTAGTACCTGGTATTAAAACTCCAGGAAAGAAGTAACTATATGAATTTATATTTGACTGCTAATACAGATACACTCTTTATAATGAAATTTCTATGTAGGAATAGAGAAAAGTACCTTTGAGTGACGATTTTGGAAGTCTCATTGGTCAGACTTTTAAAAGGCTATAGAGGGCGCCTGGGTGGCTCAGTTGGTTAAGCGACTGCCTTCGGCTCAGGTCATGATCCTGGAGTCCTGGGATCGAGTCCCACATCGGGCTCCCTGCTCAGCGGGGAGTCTGCTTCTCCCTCTGACCCTCCCCCCTCTCATGCTCTCTCTCTCATTCTCTCTCTCAAATAAATAAATAAAAAATCTTATAAAAAAAAAAAGGCTATAGAGACACAGGATTTAGAATTGGCAAGGGTACATGCTCCCCAAATTCTTTTGCAACATGACATTGAGAGTACAAAGTAGTATTTATATGTCACTCTCTGGAAATGAATGAGGCTGCACACAGCCTGGGAACAGGCCTGAAATCTACATTCACCCTCAGCCTTGCAGATGACCCAAAGTCCGAGAGCACCTTGGCACCCCAGGGACTCAGTCATGGCACACCTCCGTGCCCTGGCCCAGCTCCCAGAAAGGTTGCAGTTCAGCCTTTCACCCAATATGGAGAGTCTACAAACAGACCTTCCTGTTCACTCCTAACACTGATGGTGGCTCATCACTACGCAGTACCTTCTGTGGCAGAACAACGGAGCAGATGAAAACAAGGTGGTTGGGGCTGCGTGACTTTGTTCTTTCCTAAAGACCAACCGTAAAGGTGTCCCAAGCCAGAGGTCCTCGGCCATCACCTAACAACTACAACTAGCTGTCTTGACTGAGAGCAAGGAGGGCCTCCTCTTCTCCGCCCCTTCTATGGAGCTGGGCTCTCTCCGACAAACTCTCCCATGCCAGACTGAAAGCAGGTGCCAGTCTCCTAGAAACTAGCTCTAAAATATTCGGCATCATCACACGTAGTACCTTCCAGAGAGGCAAAAGCTCTCCCTTGCTGAATAAAAGTATGTCAATTTAACAAAATGGTAGAAAATAAGAGTCTATAAATACCAGACAGATTTAATAAACAACTGCTCAGTACAATAGGAAGCACCAATTGACATTTTTTTAAATGTGTGTTAGTTTTTTCTCTTTAAAGAATTTATAATTTTTTTAAAGATTTTATTTATTTATTTGACAGAGAGAGAGAGGGGGCACAAGCAGGGGGAGTGGCAGGCAGAGGGAGAAGCAGGCTCCCCACCGAGCAGGGAGCCCAATGCAGGACTCGATCCCAGGGCCCTGCGATCATGACCTGAGCCGAAGTCCACCCAGGTGCCCCAAGAATTTATCATTTTAAAGCATCATGAATTCCAGAGTATACAAATCCAATAAGGGATAAAAATATGAGAATGAGACCAAAACCGCATAAACGTGAGATACCATAAACCCTCAAACTTGAGAAATGACCACTTCAATAACTCAACTGTTAATCTTTCAGAATCTCATCATCTTTAACATTTTTAGAACATATGAAATTCATTCTGTAGATGAAAAACAAGAAAAATAAAGCTGGAGTTATAGTACCTGGTGAAAACCGGGTTGTGTTCCGTCATGGCTACTAGCAGTTTCAGAGCGTACGCTGGGACTGGGTCTGGCTCTGTGAGGATGTGCTCATACCTGCAATGATAAAGTGATGAAAAAAGGACTCAGTGGTTTTCTTCACTTAACCTCTCCTCTGAACAATGGAAGCAATACACCATAAGGTGCAAACATAAAGACACCGAAATAAACGTATGAGCTATAGGACCTGCACAGAACACTTAACCTCATGGAACTTCCAAGAGCTTCACTTGGCAGAGAGGGGTGAGGACACTGACCTGCCTCACAGAGATCTGTTTGGGGGAAGATTCAATGAGACAATCCAGTAAAAGGATTAGTATTGGGCTGCATGCATAGTAAGAGACCAATAAAAATTAGGCATTTGTGGCAGGGTCCCCAAGAGCACCCTCAAGTTCAGAGATGTGCTCATGATAGATACTCAGTAGAGCTACATGGTTGGAACATACAGATGAATCCTAAGGGAGAAGGACACAGGTGGAGACTCTGTGCACATCCTTATGCTCTCCTCCTCCCATTAGAGGTCAGAGAACAATCTTTTCCCCAGCAACAAAAATGCAACACATGGGGGGATATTTCTGCCCCTAAGAGACTCAAGTGACCAAGGTTTTTACTGGGGGCTGGACACATCAGCAACCTCTAACAAGAATCAAAACCCCTCCCAGGAGGAAAGCAGACATTCAGTGTAAACCCTGCTGTCTGCACAATAGGCCAGGCAGCCCGAACTACACCCAGCAGTTAAATAGTGACTGGAAACACTATGAGCACCAATTTCTAAGACGCCAGCCTGCCGAGGGCCGGCCTATCACCCCGCAAGCCGGCCTTTCTAAGGGGAACAGTCGCAGACCTGCTATGTTAACTCTTTTCTGCACAGTATTCTTCTTACGAAAACTTTAAAATCTGAAATGAAAATTACTACCAGAGAGAATAAAACTAAAAAATAAAAGAATAAAAGTTCTTTTTTTTTTAAACATTTTATTTATTTATTTGACAGAGAGACACACAGCGAGAGAGGGAACACAAGCGGGGGGGTGGGAGAGGGCAGGAGCCCAATGCGGGGCCATGACCCGAGCCGAAGGCAGATGCCCAACGACCGAGCCACCCAGGTGCCCCAATGAGTAAAAGTTCTTTATTAACTGAAAATTTCCACAACACAGTTCAGACTGTGCCCCCATGTTATTTGTGAGGCAGACGCTGGTTTGCAGACCGCATCTTACCTACTCAAGTTCAGCTATCTGGTCTACAGCACTGTGGAGGAGTTCAAGAAATAAGTGTCAGGTGAAGGGATGGACAGACAGTTGGAGAAATGGATGGACATATGAACAGATGAACAAACAAACCAATTAACTTTATGACTCTACTCTCTGGAACAACCAACAACTAAAAAGGGAGTAAACTATCTCCCCAAACCCAAAATGTATATTTAAAAATCCATGACATGAAGCGGATGTTTTTCATCTGGAGAATAGGGCCCCAGGCTCTTACTCAGAGTCTATTTACTCTCATTTTGGAAATCATTATATAACAAGCTTAATTATGCAGCCTCTAATCCCACAGCCATTAAAAAGGAGCCAAGTAAAGGTAAGAGAGGAACTATTACAGAAAGAAGTGGGACTTGAAGGCATAGGGAAAAAAAAAAAAAAGCAAACTCAAGAACTCCAGAGAGAAGTCTGGGGAGTATTTAATGTAGAAGCAGCAGCTGCTCATACCTCAATGGGACCAGAGGGCCCATTACACATCATATTGCTCAAAATGGGGGTAGTGAGTAAAGAAAATGTTAAATTGGGTAGAGTGCTCTGTTCAAGGAGGCAGGAAGTACCATATTTTAGAAAGATTTCTTATAAAATATTTTTAAATTATAGCAATTAAAAGTTTTGCCCAGGTATGACAAAGATGAAAGTCAAAATGCCAATCATTCATAATAAAATCATAAATGTTAATAAATCAAAGAGAACGGTATGTTAAAAAAAAAATACAGCACAACCTAAGCATCAGTAATATCAGGAATGAAAAAAAATCAAATTTAGGAAAACAATACGTTTTATCATCTGAATAAAACAAAATTGAGGGAAATACCTTTAGAGGTGATAAAAGTGTATTCATAAAATTTAACATCCAGTTTGAACTCTTTTTTTAAATTTTATTTTATTATGTTATGTTAATCCCCATACATTACATCATTAGTTTTAGATGTAGTGTTCCATGATTCATTGTTTGTGTATAACACCCAGTGCTCCATGCAATACGTGTCCTCTTCAACACCCATCACCGGGCTAACCCATCCCTCCATCTCCCTCCCCTCTAGAACCCTCAGTTTGTTTCTCAGAGTCCATAGTCTCTTATGGTTCGTCTCCCCCTCTGATTTCTCCCCCTTCATTTTTCCCTTCCTACTATCATCTTTTTTTTTTAACATATAACGAACTCTTTTTAAAAAAGGAACTCAGCATATTAGAGAGAAATCATTATTCCTTTCTCGAGGAGTCTTGTAAAATCAAAAGCTCTTACATCCTAAGTTGGGGGCACCCAAGACAACCTTCAGGTTTAATGGTTTGCTAGAAAGATTCACAGAAAAGGTGTTACACTAACAATTATGGTGTGTTACAGTGAAAACCGGCATAGATGAAAGGCGCTTAGGGCAGAGTCCAGGCAGGACCAGGAGCAAGAAGCCAGTTGTCCTTGCCCAGTGGAGGTGGGTGGACAGAGCTCAGCATCCAAGCAACACTGCAGACAGCACACGGGATGTGCTGCCAGCCAGGGAAGCTCCCTGGAGCACTGGTGTCAAGAGTGGCATTAGGGATCAGTCACATGGGCATGGCCATGTGTCTGTGAGCTAACCTTAGTTGCTCAGTCTCCAGCCCCTCCAGAGGTCAAGCCAATAAGCTATAGTCCAAGGCCCCCACCAAAATTCACATTGTTAGCATAAAGTATCTGGCACGGCTCAAGGCCCCCTGTATACAGACTCTCTTATCAGAAAGGATAGTATAGAGGCTCAGAAATTATCTCCCAGAAGAAGGTCAAGGGCCAGTCTCTTTGTAGCATGTAGGGCTTGAACACCCCACACTTGCTAAGTTAGCTCTTCAGGGCACACATCCTGAAAAGCGAAACTGAAGCACTGAGTTGAAAGTGAGGCATTAAGTCAGATAAGAGAAGGATGTACCCTGCAGCTGCCTACCAGTATGTGGAAATTTTCATCCAGAGAATTTCAACTGAAGTGGGGATGGGAGGCTTCGGATGAGTCACACAAACACACTGGACGACGGGCCCCCCTTGTCCCCATTCCCAGACTTAGCTGAATCACTGAGGAAAGGACCACAAGCCTATGAATTTAAAAAAGCTTCCCATGTAATCTTCTGTAGTTTTCTTGTGGAAAGTACAAGAGAAAATATGGGCAACTGGTTAGAAATGTAATAAACAACCCCAAGAAGACTGAGAAAACACAAACTATTTTAAAATAGAGTTAACAGGAATATGTAGAATCTACATTTAAAAAGAACACGGATGAAGCTTGACTGACTGAAATCCAAATGTCTTAGGTTGTTTGAGGTTATCTAACCTTGAAATGGGAGGGAAAGATGAAGACTGTACCAGCCTAATGCATGAGAATTTTCCTAAAGAATATTGTTATGTTTTTTTCCCCTTGGAAAAAGAAGGATAGGATTCATAATAGATATGTTTAGAATACAAATACTGAATATATTGAATATACTTTCATTTCATCAAAGATAGGCTTGTAATAGTCAGCAAGAACTAGCCAGAAGAATGCTGTGATTTCTTAAGCTTGTCTTCTGAACAGAGATAAAGCAGCTGAGCTAATGGTAATTGGATCTCGTACTCCTCTGAATGTGACTTGGCAGGAAACAAACAGTGATGAGTCCAGACTACTGAAAAGGCTTGGAAGGACAGTGACCCAGGGAAGAGCTGGCCCATTCTGATGGACAGGGGCTGGAGAGGAGCACTCCAAGTGCCCTGAGCCTAGATACAGACTAAGATCGCTAACAACATATGCCCCCACTCTTCTTTGTCTAGAATCCTCCCAAATAAGGGGTCTTTTCCAGGTCCCAAACAGCTGAACCCAGGCAGGAAAAGCCATTCGTACTAAATCCATATCTATCCCAAAGGAGAGAACACTTCTAAAAATCACATATTCAGGGATCCAAGGGATGGTCTCTTCCCTATCTTGCTAAGTGAAACTGGTGAAACTGGTGCCCAATTAGGTAAGCTGGCAGGAAGCGGAAACAGGCTATCAAAATAACTCTGCATTATTGGAAGAAGCTACTCTGGGGAAGTGAGCAAGATTTGAAAAGTGGAAAGAAGTATCTATTCTGCTGGGGGAAAAGGGGAGGCCGATATCTTGAAGAGGTCCAGTCTGCTTGGAGTAAGCCACAAATTCACATTTCTACATCTCAATGGAGTGGGCTCTGAGAATTTTAGGGGAAAGAAGGATTCCAGAATATCCAAGGAACTTTAGAGGGAAGTACAATGAGGAAGACCCTGCTAAATGAAAAAATGAATTACTTTACAAAATCATAATAATTATTAAGTGTTGTAGGATCAAGAACATACATATAAATTAAGGAAAGAAAGGTGACATACATTGGACAAGAAAGAGTGATCTTAGAAAGGGGGTTAGAATGGTTAGGACATATCTTATGAAAATATATCACCAATAAATTAAGAATTTAAGTAAAAAATTTTAACTTCCATTAAAATCCTAAAATGAGTAAATATTCACATAATCTTGAGTGAAGCACTCTGTAGCATGACCATCAGAAAGGAATCAAAAAAACATTTACAGCTTTAGGGGCTCCTGGGTGGCTCAGTCGTTAAGCGTCTACCTTCGGCTCAGGTCATGGTCCCAGGGTGCTGGGATTGAGCCCCACATCAGGCTCCCTGCTCAGCGGGGGACCTGCTTCTCCCTCCCCCACTCCCCCTGCTTGTGTTCCCTCTCTATGTCTCTCTCTATCAAATAAATAAATAAAATCTTTAAAAAAAAAACATTTATAGCTTTAAAGTTTTTAAGTAGTATTTCTCAATGGCAAAACCTCCATAAATAAATCAAATGAGGGAAAAATTTGCAGAATGTTGGTAGAACAGAGTGGATATTCTTAATATATAAAAAGCTATTGCCAACCAATAAACAACCAAAAAAAAAAAAGTGGACAAAATCCATCTAAGAAGAATATAAATGGCCAAGAAGCATGGAGGGAAATGGCCAACTTCACTAATATCTAAAGGAATTCAAGAGATAACAAGGGTACAGCAAAATAGGTTCATAAAAGGAAGCTGGTAATATAAACTCTTCATCATCTCTGAAAAAAATTGCCAAAACCTATCAAATGCCGTTAAAAAGGTACATAATTTTATTATAGTGATTCCAACCCTAGAGATTCAACAAAAAGAAATAGTATGTACCCAAAGATGTAGCTCAAAAAGTGGCTGCTTGCAGCAGTATATATAATTATGAAATACTGGGAAAATCCTAGATATTCAGTAACTGGAAATTATTTAAATCATTTTTAGTACATTTATAAATGTAGATAAGTAGATTACAAGACAGTAATCTACTTATATTAGGATAGACAGAGATATTCACAGTATGGTGTCTGGGAATTGGCAGGAAAGATAGGTTCTCAGGAGGAAATTTCAGAAAAGACTAAGTAAATCTCACCACAAATGGAGAAACCATATTGGAGAGCAGGCAGATATTAACATAAAACGGTAGGCAAGAGGCAAAATGTGGAGAGCCTTGAATGGCTGGATAAGTACTGTGAATGTTACTTTCTACAATGCAAAGGTTTTTGAGCAAGGGAAAAATGTGAAGAAGGCAGTGTGTTTAAAGGCATATCTAACAGAACGCAAGATGGATTCAAAGCTCAGAGCTTAGAGGAAAGAGATGTGTGGGGGTTAGCTCAAGAGAAGGCTGCCAAACAGCAAAGGCGTGAAGGTGAAACCCGCCTTTGGAGAACGCTGAGGACCTCCCCACCAGATGGCTGTGAGAAAGGAGTAGATAACCTACTCTTAGGCATTTTCTGTACAGTTTTGTCCCAAATGTGAACTAGGTGATATCTTCAGTCAACTCCAAAATTTTATGAACTGAGAAAGGTATGAACCAAATAAAGAGTTGATATCTTGAGAGTTTTTCAGTCTGGTGATTTTTATGTGACCTGAGTTCTACATGATATTCCATTGTCTTGCATGGATGCATAGATATTTAAGTACATCAGAAGTTAAATGGATACATAAGTGGATGGGAAAACAGACAAATGGCATATATAAACATATATATTTATATATTTTTTAATATTTTTAAGTGAAAGAAAGGTAGGTGTGACTTCAAAATAAGTGTTAAATACAATTTCAGATAGTAAACCCTCATCTCTTCTGGATTTCTTCAACAAAACCAACAGCAAATTTTTATTACAAAGGCCTGGAAGGCTCAAAAAAAAAAAAAAGGGCTTCAATAAAGCAACACGCAAGGTTAACCAAATATTACCCAAAGAACTGGAGCAATATCACTATCCTGATTCAGAAGGATACAAGAATATTTACCCCTACTTTAACTCTGAGATTACCCTACTTTAGATTCCTATAGGTTGTATCCCAGGAGGGATCACTGTACCTAAATGCACTGATTTAGGTAGACAGTCAAAACATAGAAGGATTAAGTAAAAGGAACAAAGTAGAACATAATGATGCTTCTTTCTGCTACAAAAATAGTTGTGATTTAAATTTTATCTGCAAAATAAAATTATCTAACAAAAAGCTAAAATTGAAATACTCTGTCTATTCTGATTTCCATCAGAGATGGTCAAGTTCACATCTGTTTTAACATAGGATATTTGTGGTTAAGGGAGACAAAGACGCAATAAAAACCATCTGGATGCCCGTTAAGCCACCAACATATAAGCCAGGTAGTCAAACTCAGGACTTTTAATGGATATTATTTCAAAACCAGATAAAGAGCTCTACGGTATATTGTCACTAATGGAATCCACTTACAAATTCCAATTTCTAAGAGGAAATACAATTCTAATTTGTAAAAAATATAGCCCTGAGATTCTAAAAAACAAAGGCTTAATAATTTATGAAGTCATTATGGCCCTGATGATTGCACAGGTCACAAGAGAATTATAAAGAAGAAAGGCAATACTCATTTTCCCCAGGAGAGAAATGCTGAATGCCATATTGTCATAAAAACACTGTAAGCACATTTATATCAGCATGATCTCTTTTCAAAACACACAAAGCTAAAAGAAAATATGAAAACTAAAATCCATGTTGGCAAAGTACTTCCAGCCTAGCAAAGGCAAATTCCACAGAGATTTTCCCCAGGGCTTGCTACCTCGCATGAAGCGTTTCCTGACTATCCTACCTAAAACAACCCCTTCCTCATTCCCCTTACGATCATTCTCTATCCCGACACTGTTTTATGTTTTGTTTTTCTTTACGGTGCTCACAATTAACTGCAATCATCTTATTTATTTGGTTACTGCTTTATCTTACCCACCAGAATGTAATTGCACTGAGGGGCAGGGATCCAATCTTACCCACCATAGCATCCCCAGTGCCTGGCACGTGGAAGTCACTCAATATATATTTATTGAAGGAAGGAAGGAAGGAAGGAAGGAAGGGCTGGCTTTAAACCTCGTATGCACAATCACACAATGTAGTACAAATGACATGATCTACCTTTGTATGAATATTAAAATTTCCTCTTCCCCAAGAAGAGCAATGGTGTCTTTCCTGAGTGAAGGAAATCCTTTAGTCCCATTTATGGCTAAATACTGAAAGAGAAATGCCCTCACCTTGTGGAACAAGTCTCAGAAAAAAACATTCAGTCAGGAGATACTGACTTTTGATACTAAAAGTTCATTGATAATGACTTTGATATTCAACTTCTGAGAGGTGCCAATTTTAACTGATAAAGTCACTCTGGACTTAAGTTTCATTAGATATTGCCTCTTCTGCATGAACCTTTCGAATCAAATCTTGTCTCTCTACTGAAGGAAATCATAGCAATTTCCTGAGTATATATGGTTATCTTTCTTTCCAGAAAAAAACTTTTTCTAATGAATCAGTTATGGTAGTGGCATTCCAACCATCTTGGAGGAGGCGAAACTGAAGGAGGGAAGGAGAGGAGCAGGAAGTGAGGGCACACGCACCAAGTGTGGCAGAGCCAAGATTTCATCACAAGTATATTCTTTTTTTTTTTTTTCTGGTTTTTTTTGTTTTTTTTTTTATTCTTATGTTAATCCCCATACATTACATCATTAGTTTTAGATGAAGTGTTCCATGATTCATTGTTTGTGCATAACACCCAGTGCTCCATGCAGAACGTGCCCTCCTCAGTACCCACCACCAGGCTAACCCAACCTCCCACCCCCCTCCCCTCTAGAACCCTGTTTGTTTTTCAGAGTCCATCGTCTCTCATGGTTCGTCTACCCCTCCGATTTCCCCCGCTTCATTCTTCCCCTCCCGCTACCTTCTTCTTCTTCTTTTTATCACAAGTATATTCTAATCACAAAACCCAGACTACCAAGGGCCAACATCACCAACTTGAACATGCAGAGTCTTCTCAAGCTGGTGGCAGACAAGGAACTCAGAAAGGTTGCCAGCACGAGGGAGGTTTGACAACTGTTGCTGACATAAAGATGGAGGGGCCCATGAGAAGAAATGTGGGTGCCTAACGGAATGCAAGGCAGCACAGAAACAGGGACTTTGGTCCTACAACAGTGCACTGGAGTGAGTAATGGCCCCAGAGGATATGTCCAAGTCCTAACCCCCAGGACCTGAATGTGATGTTATTTGGAAGAGGCTTTGCAGATTTGGTTAAGGATCTCAAGATAATTCAGGGTAGGCCTTAAACATAATGACAGATGTCCTTATACCAGAAAAGCAGAGGCAAACTCGAGGCAGACACAGGGAAGAAAGCCATATGAAGACAGAGGCAGAGACTGGAGTGGATGCTGCTATAAACCCAAGATTGCTGGCAGCCCTCAGAAGCCAGGAGAGAGGCATGGTTTCTCCCTCGGAGCCTCCAAAAGGAACCAACGCTGCCAAGACTTTGACTTTGAACTTCTGACCTCCTCAATTGTCAAAGAATAAATCTCTGCTGTTTTAAGCCGGTCAGTGTGTGGCAATTCAGCCTTAAGAAACTAATGCAAACTACAAGAAAAAGAATTCTGTCAACAACCCGACCGAGCCCAGAAGCAGGTTTCTCCCATAGTCTCCAGGCAACGACTCAGCGCAGCAGACACCTGACTTCAGCAGCATAAGATCCTGAAAAGAGAACCCGGTCACGCTGTGTCAGACTTCCCACCTACAGAGCTAAGTAGATGTTGATTTAAGCCACTAAGTATGTGATAATTTGTTATGCATCAATGTGCATCTAATGGAATATTTAGAGTTTAATATTCTTGTATTATTACATTAGTTATAATACTCATGATGCAATGTTACAAAGAAGTTTTGGTGGTGAGCATCTTTTTCTTGTTCCTGATCTTAATGGAAAAGCCCTTGAGTTGTATTTCAAAACTGTGATCAAAAGAGTTCTGAGAGATGGTAATAGATAAGCCATAGGAAATAGTGTCTTAAGGTCATAAAATGTTGAGAAACACTGAGCTCAGAAAGTTAAATGGGTGAATTGTGAAATTCAAAAGCCAAGGGATAGTAAACACACAGAACGGTTCAGAAAGAACATGTGTTCTGTGGCACGTTTATGAACATTACGTAGGCACACTGTTGAAGGAAGTTGGCTTCAATATTTAATTTATACTTAGCTAAACATTTCTATTTGTAGGACTTACAGACTTCTTCAGTTAAAAAATATTAATGTCTGAAATATTTGGCTCTACCAGACAGTACGTGTTCCATAAAGGCTGTACCTATCTTGGTCATTATTATGTTCCCAGAAACTAGAAATATGCCTCTACAGCAAGAGGTACTCAATTAGTACCAGTGAATAAATAAGGTGATTAGGAGAAAAAGCATTCCCTCCCCAGCTCACTTCATATAACTATCCCATGCAGATGTCCACTGGAAATAAGCTGGCCTGTTTACTGCTCACCTCTCTGCACCTTCCACACCTTTGCTTACCCCAATCTTGCCTAGAAGACCCACTGCTTTTCTAGGCAACCCTACCTAGATTTCAAAATCTAACTGAAATACCACCTCTCTATCCATGGTATTATAATTCTCCACATAGAAAAGGCACTGAACAAATACTTACAACTAAAGTTCATCTCTTCAGAAAGCAAAGCAGGTACACTGCGAAGAGATAACACTTCTTTTATATTAATTCATTAATTTATATAGAAAGCAATCCAGCCAGGATATTTATGATAGATGAGGTGATGGTTAATTTTATGTGTTAAACTGACTGGGCCACACAAGCACAGTTATTTGGTCAAACACGATTCTGGGTCTGTCTGGATGCGATTAACATTTGAGTCAGGAAACGACGTAAAGCAGATTGCCCTCCCTAGTGTGGGTGGGCCTCATCCAATCAGGTCAAGACCTGAGTAAAACAAAAAGGCTGAGTGAAAGGGAACTCCTCTGTTCTACTGCCTTGAGCTGGGACATTGTTCTTCGGCTGCCTTTGGACTGGGAACATCGGCTCTTCTTGAGTTTCCAGCCTGTCCGCTTTCAGACTAGTGTGTACCCTACCAGCTGTCCTGGTTCTCAGGCCTTTGGACTCAAGCCAGAACTACATCATGGGCTCTCTGGGTCTCCAGCTTACTGACTGCCGTTCTTGGGACTTCTCAGCCTCTACAGTCATGTGAGCAAATTTCCTTATTGTAAATCTTTTTCTCTACATGCTTACATCCTATCGGTTCTATTTTTCTGAGAACCATAACTAATATTTAATAAGATATTTATTCTTACAACTGAGTTTTCATTCATATCACTAGCAGTTCTGATAAGCACCTAGAACACAGGTATTACATGGTATTTAACAAGATTAAATTACTGTCCTCCCTGAAATTTTGTTAAAGCTTTTGGAAAAGACATCTATTCTTTCCTGAGGATCAATACCCAGGAGCCATTTAACCACCAAGTAGAAAGAGCCTCTCTGAGAACAAAGCTACATAGCTATAGGCAGAGCAGAGAGAAGGTGAGAAAGACACAAACACACAGGAATGTTGACTTCACTCACACCCCTGAATCTAGCTATATTTGATGCTAGCACAAGCTCATAATGTGAGCACATGAGTATTTTCCAAATTAGTTTGAGTGTTACCGTTTGCAAATAAAATAGTTAACTATTTTAATAATAACTAATAATAATTTAATAATTAACTAATGCAACACTTCTGTGTAAAAACTGGGAAGCCTACTGTATATGTGCATGAAAAGTCTATCCCCTTGGCTTTAGCCAAAGCATTAAGGTCAAAGAAAGATTAAAACTTTAACAAAATTATGGGGTGCCTGGGTGGCTCAGTCAGTTAAGCGTCTGCCTTCAGCTCAGGTCATGATCCCAGGGTCCTGGGATCGAGCCCCACATCGGGCTCCCTGCTCAGTGGGGAGCCTGCTTCTCTCTCTCCCTCTGCTGCTTCCCCTGCTTGTGCTCTGTCAAATAAATACATAAAATCTTTAAAAAAAAAAAAAACTTTAACAAAATTAAAAATGTGGATATTAATATGTAGATTTGACAAGCCAAAGCCCAATGCCATGTTACTCTTATAAACTGTAGAAACTTCACAATTCTTTTATTAAAGTACAACTGACATACAAGATTTTATTAGTTTCAGGTGTACATCATGGGATTTGATATTTTTATACATTATAAAATGATCCCTGTGATAAGTCTAGTTACCATTATCTGTCACCACACAGTTACTACAATGTTATTGCTGATGTTCTGTAAGCTGTACACGACATCCTATAACTTATTTATCTTATAACTGCAAGTTTATACCTCTTAACCCCCTTCACCTATTTCGCCAGCCCCACCCCCTTTCCCCATCCACTTCGGGTAACCAACAGTTATTTCCCGTATCTACGAAGCTGTTTTTGTTTTGTTTAATTGTTTTTGTTTTTTTAGATTTCACATATAAGTGAAATCATACGGTATTTGTCTTTCTCTGTCTGCCTTATTTCACTTAGCATAATATCCTCTAGGTCCATTCATGTTGTCACAAATGGCAAGATCTCTCATAATTCTTAAGCCATATACTTACCTACTCAATGAAGAACATGAATTTTCTATGATTAGCATTTCTTTTTTCTTTTTTTAAGATTTTATTTATTTATTTAACAGAGAGAGATGCAGCAAGAAAGGGAACACAAGCAGGGGGAGTGGGAGAGGGAGAAGCAGGCTTCCCGCTGAGCAGGGAGCCAGATGGGATCGTGACCTGAGCCAAAGGCAGATGCTTAACACTGAGCCACCCAGGCGTCCCTGATTAGCATTTCTAAACTTACAGTCATCAACAGTTATCATCAAAGACCAAACTCTTTGTCAAGATTTCTAGTTTTCCAGAGTCAAGGTTAAATGAATGCCTTAGATTTCATTTTTAAGTTTTTATTTAACATTTACTGAGCCCTTACTATATATGCCAGGCACAATCAGCAACACCTATTTTAATGGCCACTTCACATCTTTGAAGTATGTACGATTACTACTATTACTGTCCTATTATAATCTTCCTTTTAAAGGTTAATAGGAGAGATTATAATAATTTACCAGTGCTACTACTGTCAAGAGTGTACCGTGGCCCACACACTGTACTAAGTATTTTACAAGAGGTATCCCATTTAACCCCCACAACTATCTTCTGACTTAGATACCACTGTCCCCATTCTGCAGATTAGAAAACTGAGGCCAAGAGAACGAAATGTAGAGCCAAGACCTACACATCACGTCAGAGTCAGTCCACAAGCTTTGAAAACATCCCACACCCTATCCCAACCAATTTCGTGATATTTTCCAAAGTGGATTTCAAATTGCTTAATGAAAACCTGAACTCATCTACATTACTTCTCTTCTTGAATTGCCATGTGGTTTCATTCGTATTTTCCTCTGTAATTCCTCATCTCTGGGAAAAGTAAAGATACCTTTTTCTTATTCTTAAAGATACACATTAAAAGAAGTGCATACTATTTATTCCAGCTCAGATGAATAAAACAAAAGCACGGATTTATAGATTTAACACTTTTTATTTTACAAGCTCTTCCAAAAGTGGGCAAACTTCAGATAGGAAGAAATTTTATTTCAAATTTGCATGGGTGTTAACCAGCTATAAGTAACCTGTGAAGTCCTCACCAGTCAGAATGGCTAAAATCAACAAGTCAGGAAACGACAGATGTTGGTGAGGATGCAGAGAAAGGGGAACCCTCCTACACTGTTGGTGGGAATGCAAGCTGGTGCAGCCACTCTGGAAAACAGTATGGAGGTTCCTCAAACAGTTGAAAATAGAGCTACCCTACGTCCCAGCAATTGCACTACTGGGTATTTACCCCAAAGATACCAATGTGATCCAAAGGGGCACCTGCACCCCAATGTTTATAGCAGCAATGTCCACAATAGCCAAATTATGAAAAGAGCCCAGATGTCCACTGACAGATGAATGGATAAAGAAGATATGGTACATTTATACAATGGAATACTACTCAGCCATAAAAAAAAAAGAAAAGAAATCTTGCCATTTGCAACGATGTGGATGGATCTAGAGGGTATTATGCTAAGCGAAGTAAGTCAATCAGAAAAAGACAATTATCATATGATCTTGCTGATATGTGGAATTTAAGAAACAAAACTGAGGATCATAGGGGAAGAGAGGAAAAAATAAAACAAGAAATCAGAGAGGGAGACAAACCATGAGAGACTCTTAAGCACAGGAAACAAACAGAGGGCTGCTGGAGGGGTGGCGGGTGGGGGCGGGGGAGAGGCATTAGGAGGGCAGAGGATGTAATGAGCACTGGGTATTATATAAGACTGATGAATCACTGACCTCTACCTCTGAAACCAATAATACATTATATGTTAATTGAACTTAAATAAAAATAAGTAAATTCTTTTTTAAAAAGTAACCTGTGAAGTCCTGTTAGGGGAAATCCTGTCCCTACTGTGGGGGCACATCTCAGGTCCTGAGAAATGCTTCTCTACAAGCTGTTAGCAGATATCCATAGTACATCTTTCAAAATTACATTTCTCACACACAAAAAAATCTTTTTAGGCATTTTCTTATCAGAAAGATGTATATAATTACAGATGGTTTAGAAGTGTAAGATGGCACTGAAAGCATGAATTAATCCTGTGAAAGAAGGTTCTAATCTTGTATTTACCCACATGAGTACAAACATACACACTCAGAGATGACAAATGGAACCAAAAGTACATTTACTGATAGTTTCTCACATGAGAAAGTTCGAAATTTTTTCTTCCTATAGATAACCACTTTCTTACTTTGGGTATCAAAAGTATTCTTAGAGTATATATTCATTAGCAGGAGTCTCCCTGAAACCAACTGCAGCAGTGCAGGAATAAAAGAAACGAGAGTCTGACTCTATAAACCAAGCCATTACAGATCAAGCTCCAAGCAGTCAAGACAGGCCCCCTCCACCAGGAAGAGGGCTCATACACACTGGCCACGCACTTCATAAAACGAACCTTCCGAAACCGATGACGAGGGGTTGAGTACTTCGGAATATGATCAGATCTGGCGGAACAGTGTGGAAATGAATTTTTTCTTACACGAGAACTGGTGATCAGGAAAAGTAGAACAAACTGAGGGGAGCATTGGGTGAAACTGCCGTTCCTAAAAACCTGTTGAGCTCAGACAGCCGGGGCCCTGAAGGCAGCCGGGAGCAGGCAGGCACACCAATGCAGGACATGCAATCCAGCATCTGCTGAATTGTCATCTTTTCTTTAATAGTGATATCTGGCATACGTTTTTCAACTTTAGTTCCAGGCATACTTCGGAGATATTGTGGGTTCTGTTCCAGATCACCACAGTAAAGCAAATGCAGCAAGAAAACAGGTCAAATGAACTTTTTGGTTTTCCAGCTCATATAAAAGTTAATTTACACTATACTAAATTAAGTGTGCAACAGCATTATGTCTAAAAAAAAAAATGCACGTATCTTGATTTAAAAAAACTTTATTACTAAAAAAGGCTAACATCACCTGAGCTTTCAGCAAGTCATATCACTGATCACAGACCAACATAACAAATATAATAATAATAAAGTTTGAAACATTGTGAAGATTACCAAAATGTAACCCAGAGACACAAAGTGAGCAAATACTATTGGAAAAAATGGTGCCAATAGACTTGCTCGACAGAGGGTTGACCTTCAATTGTGAAAGATGCAACATCTCTAAAGCACAATAAAGCAAAGCATAATAAAACAAGGTAGCCCTGTACTTTTGTTTGATAAGACTCACAGTGGGGGAGAAAACACCTCAGTGTCCCTCAGTTATAAGAATGTCATTTTAGGGCGCCTGAGTGGCTCAGATGGTTAAGCGTCTGCCTTCGGCTCAGGTCATGATCCTGGAGTCCCGGGATCGAGTCCCGCATCGGGCTCCTTGCTCGGCAGGGAGTCTGCTTCTCCCTCTCCTCCTCCTCCCTCTCATGCTCTTTATCTCTCATTCTTTCTCTCTCAAATAAATAAAAAAAATCTTTAAAAAAAAAAAAAAAAAAGAATGTCATTTTAGAGTTTCACATGTTTGCATTGGGTCCTCTCAGTCGTCATCCTCCTGTGTGTTTGCTATGTGAACCGCGGAGTCAAAGGAAAAAGATAACCCCATCCTGTTAATTAGTAGTCATTACTTTTTCTAGCACGATACCCCACCCCTGCCAAAATATCCTATTTGTAAATAAGCTTAATTTCCATTCCAAGAGTTTGGGGTGATGGAAGATTTCTTTCATCTCTATTATTCTGGAGCAGAGCCAGGAAATGTCCCAATTCCTTGTTCCAATAAGTCTTGTAATGTTGACCTTGAATAATAAACCTTACCCCTCTGGCCACGAATACCTGTAAATCTGCATAACTTCAGAGTCATGTGCCTTAGGGAAAACAGGGAAGGCTCTAAATGGATTCTCCTGGATTCTCTGCAATGTAGTAGCATAGGACACCAAGACCCCAACCCCATCACTGGACCTAGTTTGACAGAAGCATCCTGGACATCCTACACTTCTCTGCGTGAATGCAGCACGTGGGACTTACTGCGGAAGTAAGACGTCTCTAATGAGAGCCAGAAGATTGCTGTCAAAATCAACATTCGCCTCCTTCTTGCCATCCCCAACCTCCTGGTTCACGAGTAGAGATGTGGTTTCTGAGAGCAACCGCAAGCTAAAGAGTCTCCACTCCACTTGAAAGAAAAAAAAAAATGCCAAGAATGTGAGTACATGGAGAGAGAATGAAAACTGAATGTGTACCTAATGGCATTCTCCTTGATGTGGTCACACTTACCATTTTGACTCTGAACCAAGGAGACCAAGGGTGGCAGGATATAATCAACAACCTTAAAGAAAAGACATAAAAGACTTGATTCCAATCTTTTTAATCACAAAACTGGTATTAACTACTATCTGTGCTTTTTGCACTGACAGAATCACTAATCAAAAGGGGGAAAATCAACAGCTAAATTTATCCTGGATTTAAACTCTGCATGACATTTAATAAACCACCAAGCTCATTTAACTCTGAAAAAGTCCTCAGGTCAAAATGACATTATGATCACCAAAACAGTAATTTATCAAACCTTCAAGGTTTATAAAAGGAACTTTACTATATAACACAAAATCTGGTTGGCATGGGTTGACATTAAACCACCAAATTAATATATATAAGCTGGTGATCATTACTCTAGTTTAAACTACACAATCAAAATATTGGGGAAAAAGGAGTCACCCAGTCTTCATGCTTTATTAAATACATCAAAGAGCAGTGACAAGTTAATCTTGGGTGTTTTTAGAAACTGATTCAAAAGATGTAAATCCTACACAAATCACCTCTAGAATTTCCTTGTTATTTCAGACAGAGCACAATCAAATATGGTTTGAAACCTACTCCAAAATAACAAATTTATTCCTCTGGATGAAAACGAACAATGACGAAAGGACAAATTGTTTCCACAATCTAATCTGGAAAGCTACTCCCTCATTTGATGAACTATTTTGGTGACAATAAACAAAATTCCTGTTGTTTACAGCTGAATTTATTTCTGACCCTGAAATAGGTATTTGTTCTCTCTACACTGATAAGAGGGCAGGAGACGCTGGTCACAGCCCAACAATACCATCTTGCTGTCCAAACCAATGAAAGGAAGCTCCGCATAGGTAAAGATCTCCACACATGGGTAGTAGCCCATCTATTCTAGCTCCACCTTATGTAATAAGCTTATATATATCTTGATATTTGTTCAAGAACCCTAAGAACCAGAGATGGTTTGTTTATCCTCTTCCATTAAGTGATGTCACATCATTCAAAGCATAGACATCATGCTCCACTAAGAAATCTTTGACAGCTCTAAACTCGCAGTTATGTCAAAAGCAAAAACCATGCAAAGGAAAGAAATATATCCTACTATTAACACCTATCAACATGATCAACACCTATCTTAAAGGTTTTAGAGAAGGGGGACTGGCATTATTGATCTAAATGTCCAATTCAAGTTTGAAATACAGTTAAGCATGCTCAAAAAGCAAGATCGTCAGAAGATGAACAGACAAAAATCAACAGTATTCCTATATGCCTTCAATAACCAACTAAATAACATAATTAAGATACAATCTACAACAGCAATTAAATTCTAAGGTGTCCGTGATATTATGACTTCTACAGAAAAAAAATGTAGAAAATATTTACAGGTATGATTGCCATTGATAGACTTCTGAAAAAAGCTTGGAAGTGTCACAACCATCCTTACAACAAGAAAAATGCTAAACAAACAAAATCAACAACTCTTGTCAGACACATCGGAGAACTGAGGTCACGGAACAAACTGCTGCCCCAAACACTGAAGAGCCAGGCAAATATAGAAAATCACATGAAACTCCACTGGAGCCAGCAACTGGTACAAAAACTGGAAGGGTAATCTAATCGTTGGAGCCTGAGCTTGGGGGATAAAAACTCCTAGAGCCCAGCCTTAGTGGAGCCCCCACACACCCAGGAGTTTACTTCCCAGAATCCCCACTAGATTCTCAGGATGAAAATCAGAGAAACCACCCCCCATGCTTCCAGCAGAAGGAGGAAAAAATAACCATTGTGAAACATGCTCAGAGCATTCTTTTCTCCTCAACAAAGGCCTAGACATAGGGGACACTACTTTACCAGAACCTAACTGACTGGGAAGGACAAACCTAACCCCAGTACCCTCTAAGCCTTCCTGTCTCCCCTGTGGGGGGAAACAACTGAGAAGTACTTGTGAAGGTCACAGACCAAATGTGCAGGCTCACAAAAAGAATCCTAACCATAGGACTGTCGGATGCTTCCCCTCCCACCACAACATCAACAGGGCTCCTGTATAATAACACAGATTACAACTGAGACAGTTGCAAGACACAAGTTTTATGTCAGAAGGAGTTATTAGGGAAACCCAAAACAACAGGAGAGACAAAAACAAGAATGCTGGAGGGAATTTTAGCCTCTGAAACCACAGGTTCAGCAAACAGTGGACACAACCTGGCTTCAAGCCACATACATGTACAATCTCACACTAATGACTCGTTTATCTCAGTTCATTTTACCTGATCAGAGGTCATGTTGGAGTGAAATATTCAAAGAGTTGAGAGAAAAAAGCCACCAGCTTAGAATTCTGAGTGAAATTATCCCTCAAAAGTAAAAGGAGAAATAAAGATATTCTCACACGCCAGTAGACCTGCCTTGCAAGAAATGTTTTAAAAAGTTCTTCAGAGAGCGGGGCACCCAACTGGCTCAGTCAGAGAAGCATGCGACTCTTGATCTTGGGATTGTGAGTTCAAGCCCCACATTGCATGTAGAGATTACTTGAAAATAAAATCTTAAAAAAAAAAAAAAAACTCTTCAGAGAGAAGAAAAATGATACAGGTCAGGAAACTCATATTTCTGTATCTGAGAAGGAATAAATGAAGGTAACACATAGTCATTGATGAGAAGACTCAGAGAGGTCAACTCTCCTCAAATTAACCCAGAGTTCCAATGTATATTCCAAAGAGGTTTTCATGAACTCGTATTGATTCCATACTGTATTTGGAAAGTAGCGGGGCACCTGGGTGGCTCAGTTGTTAAGCATCTGCCTTCAGCTCAGGTCATGATCCCAGGGTCCTGGGATCGAGCCCCACATCAGGCTCCCTGCTCAGTGGGGAGTCTGCTTCTCCCTCTCCCACTCCCCCTGCTTGTATTCCCTCTCTCGCTATGTGTCTCTCTCTGTCCAATAAATAAATAAAATCTTAAAAAAAAAAAAGTGATACTGCTAAAGAAACAGAAAGATGGATGGCAATTAAGAGGGACACACTAGAATGCTGTGAATTGTGCAAGACTGTTGAATCACAGACCTGTACCTCTGAAACAAATTATGCAATATATGTTAAGAAAAAAAAAAAAGAAGAAGATAGTAGGAGGGGAAGAATGAAGCGGGGGAAATCGGAGGGGGAGACGAACCATGAGAGACGATGGACTCCGAGAAACAAACTGAGGGTTCTAGAGGGGAGGGGGGTGGGGGATGGTGATGGGTATTAAAGAGGGCACGTTCTGCATGGAGCACTGGGTGTTATGCACAAACAATGAATCATGGAACACTACATCAAAAACTAATGATGTAATGTATGGTGATTAACATAACAATAAAAAGGTAAAAAAAAAAAAGAGGGACACACTAGTGTTTGAGCAAAAAAAAAAGGCTTGACTTTGAATAAATTTTCCTCTTCCTCAGTCTTGAAGCCTCTCTTCCTTCCCCTCACTTGGTTTTCTGTAGAATCCTTTGTTCCAGGAACTCAGTATTGATACTGACATCTCACGGACCCCAACGTATACTTAATAATAATGGCCGCACCGCTGCTAGTCATGAGACCACCTTGAGGACATGATGAAGACAGCTGGTAGGATGTGTATCAGATTCCTATTGGAACCACCCAGATCCTGTATTTTCCTATAAAACCCCTCAGCCTTTTACCCCGGGAGGACTTGCAGTCTTGGAGGCATTACCCTGCTGCAGACTCCTTCGCCTGGCAAAGTAATAAACTGTCTTCCTACTTTATACACCAACTCTGCCTTTGCTCTGGATTTTGGCTCTGGAGCACAGAGGCTGATTTTCATCAACAGGACAGAAACAAGAATAATAGAGAACTTGCAAGATATTGTGGGCAGGGATGATTTACCCTACCAAGTTTCCAGGTTTACTGTAATGGAAATAAAGTGGTACAAGCATAGGGCTAGACAAAGAGATTTATGGAATATAATAGACAGCCTAGAAATAGACACATGTGGGAACTCAGCAAGAGGCAGAGAGAGCATTATCAACAGTGCAAAAACATATAGACTATTCATTTAAGGGTATAGGTATAATTAGCTATCTATTTGGTAAAAAAAAAATATGCCAAAGAATACTAAAAAAAAAAAATTATTACAAGAAGATTAAAGATCTAACAGTTAAAAAGAAAGGCTTTTAAAGGAAAATATGCGAGAACAGTTTTGTGATATTAGAGTAGGAGAGGACTTTTTTTTTTTTTTTAAAGATTTTATTTATTTATTTGACAGAGAGAAACACAGCGAGAGAGGGAACACAAGCAGGGGGAGTGGGAGAGGGAGAAGCAGGCTCCTGGCCGAGCAAGGAGCCTGATGCGGGGCTCGATCCCAGGACCCTGGGATCCTGACCTGAGCCGAAGGCAGACGCTTAACGACTGAGCCACCCAGGCGCCCCTTAAATAACATCTAAAAAGTACAAACTGAAATTAAAAAAAAAAAAAAAAACCATTTGTATCAGATGAGTCCCCAATAAACAAAATGAGAAGAAAAGCCACTGGCTAGGAGAAAGTTCTACAACCTCCATACCTGACAATGGATTAATATGTGGAATACAAGAAAAAAAAAATCAATGGGAAAAAGATGAACAATCCCTACAACTGGAACAAGTGGTTCACAAAAGAGAATACCCAAATAGCCAACAAACGTGAGAACTACACAAACCCACCGATGATCAGAGAAATGAAAATTAGAACACTGAGATACCAATCTATACATATCCAGTTAAGAAACCACATTAATACCAGAACTTGCAAAACTGGGGTGAAATAGGTACTCACATACCACAGTAAATCAGTAAATTGGTACAACAACTTGGATAAAGAATTTCACGACACCAACCAAAGCTAAAGATGAACACACCCTACAACCTAGCAATTCCACGTCTATGTGACACATTCAAAGATCCTCACTGAAGAGCTGATTTCAAGAGTTCAAAAACAGAATAGGTAAATCTCTCATCATTATATTTCATGAAAGCAATCACCTTGCAAAAAGATCTACACGACATAATACTATGTAGCCTGAAACAATACCTATAATCTTAAATACATACTAAATGTAAATTTCAGTATTAAAAATATATTTCATCAGTTTTAGAAGAAGAAATCTAGTTCATTTTAATATCATTTAATTTTTTAATTAGTAATTTTCCTTTGAATGACTGAAGGCAATTATAAATGTATCCCAGGATGATACAAATTTAATCCTTCCAATTAAGAACGATCCTTTAGAAGAAATAATAGAGGATGGTAATGAAGAAATAAAATGCTTGCTATAATATGTAAATGAAAAGTACAAGAATATTCAGAAAATTATTTGACTATTCACCTTTAATTCATATTTTTGCTGAAAAATGACAGTTGATTACATTATCAAATGAAAGCTACCCATAAAGACACAAACTGATAAATAAAAATAAAATTACACTGAAAATGTCTGGATGCTTAGCAATTCAAGCAAAGCAAGGGAGATAAAAATTAAAAAACAGTTTCATCCATTTTATTTATATTCTATTCAACGACTTCATAAATCAAAATAATAAATGGTTTTCAGGAAAAGATCACTGGTTTTCAAATCATAACAAGGAAAAAGACCACATACCTTTGGCAAAATGCTCACTTAAAATTAAGCATACAATGATCTGAGCAAAAAAGAACAGTGAAAGTTAAAGTTTTAAAATGTTAGTTACTGGACGCCTGGGTGGCTCAGTTGGTTAAGCGACTGCCTTCGGCTCAGGTCATGATCCTGGAGTCCCGGGATCGAGTCCCGCATCAGGCTCCCTGTTTGGCAGGGAGTCTGCTTCTCCCTCTGACCCTCCTCCCTCTCATGCTCTCTGTCTCTCATTCTCTCTCTCTCTCAAATAAATAAAAATAAAATCTTTAAAAATAAATAAATAAATAAATAAAATGTTAGTTACTTTGGAGCATAGAGCAAAGAAACATATTATTTAGTCCTTGGAGTAGAATTTTAGCAGAACATACAAAGAAAATTTAACAATAGAAATTTAAGAAAATAAAACATTTTAATATATTCCCATACAAATCAGAAGGCTTACTGTATCTCCTCTCAACAAAATGTAAGAAAAAAAATTTGTAGAACTGATACAATTCAACATTTCTACACATATAAATACACACACACACACAGAGACACACACACACATAAATGATTTCAGTGAGCTCCCTTTATGTAGGTACGGGGATTTTATCACCACCACTATCAAAACTTAATAGCTACTAAGGGCTAGAAGGGAAATGAACACAAATGTAGAATAACTAACATTACATAAATTGAGATATGTGGGTGAGCCAGAGTTTCCTGCAGAGGGGAAGGTGTATTTTGTTGTTGCCGCTGTCCTTGAAATAAATAACTGCTTAGAGTTAGATTTAAACTTTAAAAGGCAAGCTGTAGAATAAAACAAATAACATGATCCTGTTTATAGAAAAATGTAATGTTCATGTCTATATAAACTCATAGAAAAACAGAAAAAGCAGCAGAAATAAACCCTACAACATACTAAAGTATGAGAAGTGGTTGGGGGATTAAATGTCCATCTATGGATGAATGGAAAAACAAAACATAGTATATCTGTGCAATGGAGTATTTTCAGCCTTAGAAAGGAAGGAGATTCTGACACATACTATGACATGGATGAATCTCAAGAACAGTACCATAAGTGAAATAAGCCAAATGCAAAAGGACAAGTATTGTAGGATTCCACTTACATGAGTTTCCTGGAACAGTCAAGAAACAGAAAATAGAATCGATGGTTGCGAGGGGTTGGGGGGGGGGGGGGGAGTGGGGGGGTTATTGTTTAATGGGTACAGCATTTCTATTTGGGAGGATGAAGAAGTTCTGGAGATGGTAGTGGTGGTTGCTCAGCAACATGAATGTACTTAATGCCACAGAGCTGTACACTTAATAATTATTGAAGTGGTAAATTTGGGGGGAAAAAAAAAAGACCTAGAGATCCATCCATATGACGACTTGGGCCTTTTTTTTTTTTTTCCTTTTTGAGATATTTAGAGTAATTTAC
The DNA here is from genome assembly GCF_002201575.2 of Neomonachus schauinslandi. Lineage (NCBI taxonomy): Eukaryota > Metazoa > Chordata > Mammalia > Carnivora > Phocidae > Neomonachus > Neomonachus schauinslandi. The sequence continues at coordinate 145,450,267 of NC_058403.1, read as the reverse complement.
TCGTAATTTATTTTGAAAACATTCAGATGAACCTTAAAACAATTACCTGGAGATATAACCTACAAGATAGCAGTCAGAGATGAGAAAGCAACTCTAAATTGAGAGAGCAGGTTGACTCATGATGACAAATTGAGCAAAAATTCTAGCCTCTGGCCCCAAATCCCTGGAGTCACAAGATCACTCATGCAGAGAGGGAGAGAGGGGGACTGCTGTAAAATAAAAGACCACAGCTCCAAGGGTGCTCAAAGTGAGGCAGCAGAGCATGGCGGGGTGGGGGAACATCCCAGAAAAAGGCTCTTGGAAACACAGGATTGATGATAACTTGGGCCCAGCAGCAGGGCGAATTTGTTCTTTTTTAAAAATATCTTGATATCTGTATTTCAGGACAAACGGTTTCCTATATATCCCTATGCAGTTTATTCATTTTGCCCTATGCATTTAAAAACATCTTTCCAAGAATGAGTTCACAGACTTCACCAGACTGCCAAAGGCTTCCAATGTACAAAACGCAGGAACAAACCAGAGTCGAAGCCAAGAACTCCACGCTGCTGGGCTCACTGGATTCTTGCACCCTTCCAAGCGTGGGTCACTTGCCCATTATTTCCAGCCAATCCACATGGGTCCATCTTTAAAAATGGACCCATTTCACCAAAGAAAAGAATCCTTCTAACAAAAGCTTCATCAAGATAAAGACAGGTGTGAACTTCTGATTAGAGCTTTTCAAATGCTAACCAACCACCTATTGAGGGCGTATTCATGATAGCATACTTCACATACAAACTAACCTTTCCTGGGGCAGACATTAAAACTGACTCATGCATGTACTTTTATACCTCTATGATTAAGTATTTTCAAGTAAGTTACTCTAAGTATCTCAAAATAATACGGGGAGAAACCTTAAAATGACTCATGAAATTATTTCACACTTCTCTGCTGGTAACACCCACTCCTCACCTGGGAGCCCACTCAGGAGTTAATGCCTACCTGTCTTCAAGATTTAGCTCAAGAATAAAATCATCTCTAAAAATCCTCTCCAGACCCTGTCAGACTGAGTAGGGCTCTTGGCTATACCCCATGCAAACCACCAATACAGCACTCTTCAAACCATGCGTGGTCCAATCTTAATTTTTCACACTGGTCTCTTCCTCCCAACCAAAACTGAACCTATTTAGAGCAGGGTCTGATTCTAGCTCACTAGTGTATTCTCGGTGCTTTATTTTGAAGAGATGGTTTACAAAAGGTACTTTACTATAAATATATGAGTGATAAATACATAAGTAAACCAAAAACTTAAAAGTTTTTTGGGGTCCACTCATTACATCACTGCTATAACTCTATTCATATTAATTCATCCCATTAATATGAATAGGATATTTAAAAAATGTTTTGAAACCTAAAAGGTATTTGTTCGGGTGCCTCAGTGGCTCAGTCGGTTAAGCATCTGCCTTCAGTTCAGGTCATGATCCCAGGGTCCTGGGATCGAGCCCCACATTGGGCTCCCTGCTCAATGGGAAGCCTGCTTCTCCCTCTCCCACTCCCCCTGCTTGTGTTCCCTCTCTTGCTGTCTCTCTCTCTGTCAAATAAATAAATAAAATCTTTAAAAAAATAAAATAAAAGGTATTTGTTCTACACAATGGCAATTTCTTTTTCTTTTTTTTTTTTTTAAGATTTTTATTTATTTATTTGAGACAGAGAGAATGAGAGAGAGAGCACATGAGAGGGGGGAGGGTCAGAGGGAGAAGCAGACTCCCTGCAGAGCAGGGAGCCCGATGCGGGACTCGATCCGGGACTCCAGGATCATGACCTGAGCCGAAGGCAGTCGCTTAACCAACTGAGCCACCCAGGCGCCCTGGCAATTTCTTTTAAAAAAGAAAGGAAAGAAAAACCTAATTTGAGTTTGTATCCTAGGTGTCAGCTGAGGTCACCCCAAACTTTAATTTTAAATAAAACTCTCAGGCCTGAATGCTATTAAGAAATCTCCAGTCCTCTCCCAGATTTTGAGGAATGTACAGTGGTTTATTTACTTTCCCATGCTTCACTGCCGACTCCAAGATTTTACTTACTCTAGTATTTTATTAGCTTCTCACCTTCTCCTGCTGTTTGCTTCAGAGAAGCTGACTATACAGATGAGCGGTGGTCAGACTATCTGTGACAATTAGGACCCTGCCCCACAGCCTCCGCAGGAAGCCAAATCACACCTGCTGCAATCAGCTCAGGATGGTCAGGGCATGGTGGATGACTGCCAGCTTCACTGTGTTTTGCACCCTTCACTCCCCTCCCCAACTCAAGACTGGCCAGAGAAAGCCAAATATGCTCCCCTAACCAATCCCATAGGAGGCCCTATTTCTCATTAGTATGCCTCCAGCTCCCCCATGCCAACCAAGATACGCCTTCAGCCTTCCCATTTTTTTTTTTTACCCTAAAGTTTTTACACCCTCTGCCCGCCTTTGAGTCTCTGCCAAATGCAAGTGATGGTGCTGACTTCTTTGCTACAGCAAGCTCTGAATCCACAGCCTCTGCTTGTCATCATTCAGGTGGTCTTCCCTGATCTCCACCTTCCTCATGGTACCATATGAACACAGATGCAGAACATAGTCCCTTTTTAAGGACTGAATTTAAAATCTCACAAGTTGTCAGTAGGTACACCGGACTTCACTGAGGGCTCAGGGTGATGCAGATTTTATAACATCAACACTGACAATCTGCAATTAAATATTAAACGTCTGGTTTTTGGTTGTGTTTGAATCACCTGCACCTTTTTGTTTTACTAAGCTTCTCCCCCCCCCGACCACCCCAAGCTCTGGGGATCCTGCCCTGTTGCCTGTCTCTTCTAGGCTCCCCCTTTGTTCCTGCCTTTTTTCCTCTTTTCTTCTCTCACTCAGCCCACCCAATGCCTGTTCATTATTTACGCAAATTTTACTTATCCTGCCACCCCCACCCTTGTCTATCCAGGCTTCGAGGTGGTTCCTAGATCCCTACCTACAAAGGAAGCAGAAGTCCAATACAGACCCATCTATGGTTTAATGGTTATTAAAAAGCCACGAAAAGGTTCCAAGGTGACAGCTTTTCTCGGTCTTCCAGCAGACCATACTGCCCGACATGCAAAGAGGAGGTCCGCCTCCACATAATCTGAGACCCACACCCCTCCCAGAGATCTCTGTCCATTCTCTCTTCCAAATATACTTTTAAACAGCATTCATGTGTTATTTCCTTTCTTAACACCCCATTTTTTTAATTAAATTTGTAATTTTAATTCCAGTGTAGTTAACATACAGTGTTATATTAGTTTCAGGCGTATGACGTAACGATTCAACAATTCTATACATAACACCCCTTGATTTTTATCTAAACCTGGAGCTAAGTTCCCTTAGCAGCGGAGAAATTCAAATCCTGTATCATACCAACACAAAGAATGATTACTTGTTAATCATGTTACAAAATGCTTCTGGATTTTAAAATCATATATGGGGAATGCAGTCTGACTCAGGATAAAACTCAATCTGCATTTTGAGAAGTCACATTATAAAGGTATGCTTTCATGACAATCCAAAGCCAAATGGCAACAATGCAGCAGAGTAATAAAGAAGAGAGGAAAGGGGCAAAAACCTAAAAACCCTCTTTACCAAATCACTTTCAAGTCACAGTGAGGAAACCATGAGAACAATATCAGATGCTGTGTATGACAAAGAAAGTGTTCTACACCTTCAATTGGCTTTGTTCACTGGTACGAGGTCTCCCTGTTAAAAACAAGAGACTGAACCATCGGAGACAATATACAGTACCTTCACGGTACCTTTTGCTGCTGTGAAGTTAGATGGTTTGTTCATCAGTGCTCTCCTCTTCTTGAATCTTCCACAGAATTTATAAACAACATATACACCATTTAAGTAAATACCACTGCAACTCTAATCAAGCTCCCCTGCACTAATGACTTCGATCATGAAATTCCCCCATTTGTTATTTATTTTAGTTGTAGAGATAATACACCTGTGTAGAGAGCAATCCAAGGAATTTTAATATTTAATCAATGCTTGCAGCATTGCTTTCTTATTAAACAAAGACATTCGTCTGTGGTGGAGGTCATTTAAGGACATGTCCTAAAAACAGAGTTGTATTTCACTTTTTTAAAAAATGCAGATTCCCAAGTCTAGGGACTTTTTATTTCTTTGCTCCAAAACTGGGCAAAAGCCCATATTCAAACACTCTGTGTGCATGTGTGCACATGTTGCTGCTAATGATCCTCAGTGCCCCAAAAGAAATGAATACCTGTGGCTTAGGGATGCTACTGACAGCGCTGGGACACTTAAGCTAAACAATCACAAAGGCATTGAAATGTGTAAATAACACTCACCTGGCTAAACCTTACTTCACTTGTTCTTAAAGCCAGTGATGGCCAAGGTGATACTTTATCATTTAACAGACTTATTTTCCATTTTAAGAAATGATGAACATGCAGCTCAGCAGTTTTAAACTGTAAATAACCATGTAACCATATTCAAATTTTCTTCTTTTCACCAAGAAAAAAGCAACAATCTAACCTATGGAAAGTGTATTTCTGAAATAATCATTTATGACGAAAGTATGCCTCATGCTGTTATTTTTGTAGAGGGGTGTTTTTCCTATTTTTTTTTTTAATTTTATATAGGAAAGTACATCATTTGAAAAGTGAAGTTTACTATTCTAGGCACTCAATTAAAATTCTTATCCTACATTTGAAAATTAATCACCACTTCCTTCATTGCAGCAGACCTTGGAAAATCTGGTGCCCCTGACAGCACAGTAATTAACATGTTCACACCAACTGCCAGTCCCCTTTCCTCCACACGAAGTAAGTGAACATACAGGGAAAACATGCCTAAGACATGAATTCTACCTCTGCTAATGGCAAAGCGGGTCATACAGAACACCCCTTTTAAGGAGAACAACTAAGAAAACTAGACACAACTTCCTTAAATCTTCTTTACAATATTAAATACCTAAACAGATGTTAAGGAATTCCCAAGGCACAAGAGAGTGGCAATATTCCAGAAGACTGGCCTTTGCTATTGGCAATACCGGGACTGGGAGACACAGGCAGTCTCGTATACTACTGGGAGGAAAGCAAAATAGTAAACCCTGGGCATTTATCCTTTGATCCCACAATCACTGCTCTGCAAATATGCCCTGAAGATACACCTCCAACAACAAGAAACTGCATACGCCATGAGGTTATTTGTTTATAACTGAAAAATATTATATACTACCTAAACATCCCAACACACGAGATGGGTTGAATAACCTACGACCCACATACACACGTGGAGTACTACACGGATCCAATGAAGAAACAGGAAGAGCTCTATGGACTGAAATGGAGTAATTTCCAACATCCATTATGAAATGAAAAAGTGAAGTGCAAACGAATATATATGTTATCTTTTACATAAGAAAGAAGCAGAAATAAGACATCTGTTCTCTTCACAAAAAAGAAACACTGAAGGAGAAACCAGAAAACAATGAAGCCAGCTACCTGTAAGAGTAGGGAAGGCAAAAGGGATATATGCCCAGGGGAAGGAAATGACACTGTTCTGAATACATCTTTTTCTATAGCTTTGGCTCTTGGAAGCATGTTAATCTTATACATATTCAAAAAATAAAATCAAAAAGCATAGGAAGGGGAAAAGAAAACCTACAATTGAAAGCAAACTGAAAACAAATCAGCTGCATTTCAGATGAGCATGATAACCACACTACAAGGGGAGGAAAGGAACCAATCCCAGTACCTTATGAACACAGCATTGAGTACACAGCCCGAGTCTTGCTTGGGTGACATCTGGGAGGCAGAGGAGAGGGAGGAATTCCCTCCCTGATTCCCTGATTTCATTAGGTTTGTTTTTGTATTGTTGAGGGTAAAGCAATTCTGTAATAATTTCAGATGCATTATACAATTAAGCAAAGGAGAGAATGTGATGTTGTTGGAAGCCAGAATTTTTACAAAGGAAGAAGGGACACACAAATATGAAATGGGGGAAGGCAAGAAAGAACCATGTGGACAAGGACTGGATTTGAAGGTATTAATGTGAACTCATGATTTCAAAATACATATGTGTATGTGTGTACATACAAGTATATGCAAGCATGCATATGAGTGTCATGTGTATTCATATGTGTATATACATGTATCCATTTCCTAGCTCTACGTATGCCTTTCCTAGAAGCTAAGACATCCTAGAAAGGAGGAGCACACTTAGGGCCCTAACTAACTAATGACTCCCATGAAAAGGAGCCAGGGCTCCTCAGAGAACTGACTGGGAAATGACTGGGCCAGGGCTCCTCAGAGAACTGACTGGGAAATGACTGGGCCAGGGCAGGGAAGCTAGAAGCTGAAGCAAGAAGATCTTGTGCCAGAAAGTTTTTTAAAAAATCACTCAAAAAACGATGGGGTATGTCACAAGGACACAGCAGCCAACTTGAAAGGCTTTACACTGGCCAACTCTGGTATAATTTGAGCACCAAAGTAATTTTAGTAATGAAGCCATTGATAAAAACAGGAATCTGTGGTACATTGAATGATGGCATACAGAAAGATGTCCACCATCCTTATCCCCGAAACCTGATCATTCCTGGTCTTACACAGCAGAAATGATTTTGTAGACATGATTACATCAAGGATCTTGAGGTCTTTATCCTGGATCAGACAGGTGGGCTGAATGTAATAACAAGATCTCCTTAGAAGAGGGAGAAAGGAGGGTCAGAGTCAGAGAAAGAGATGTGTCAACAAAAGCAAAGGCCAGTGGGGAGCCTGGGTGGCTCAGTCAGGTTAAGTGTCTGACTCTTGGTTTCGGCTCAGGTCATGATCTCAGGGTTGGAGATCGAGCCCCGCGTCAGGCTCTGCACCGGGCCTAGAGCCTGCTTAAGATTCTCTCTAGGAAAAAAAAAAATGTAGACGTCAGAGAGAGTGCTACACTGCCATCCTTGAAGATGGAAGAAGGAGCCATAAGCCAAGGAATACAGGCAGCCCCTGGAGGCCGGAAAAGGCAAGGAAAAAGAATTTTCCCTTACTGCTTCCAAAAGGAACACAGGTATGCTAACATCTTGATTTTAACCTTATAGACCCGTTTTGTATTTCAGACCTACAAAACCCTAACATAATAAATCTGTGTTGTTTTAAGCCACTTAAGTTTTGATGATTTGTTACAGAAGCGATAGGAAACTAATACAGAATACAAGTCCATACCAGTGATTAATAGATATGCTAATTCATATTAGTTACTTTGCAAAAAAACAAAAAAATGCTTATATTTGCCAAGCTCTATAAATACTTTTTAACCTATCTATGAAAAGTATTTTTATATTTATGTAACCTTTTTAATTCAATAAAACATACATAAAGGTATACTAATCCTAGGCTTATGGCTCAGTTAACTTTCACAAGATGAACAGACTCATGTTAACTAGCACCTGGATCAAAACGAGACTTTACCAGACATTATAAAACCCCCTTGTGGTTCCTTCCAGTCACCACCTGCCCCAGGAATAACCACTATCCTAACTTGTAATAGACAAACCTGTTTTTAAATTTAATGCAACTGTACTATGATATTTTGTATTTGCCATCTTTGTCTCATTATTAATGTTGTGAGATTTATCCATGTTCTTAATTATAACTATAAATCATTTTCTTTGCTACATAGTACTCCGTCATGGGACTAAACCATAATTTATCTATCAGACTGTTGATGATGGACATTTGGATAGTTTCCTGTTTGGAGTTACGAGCATCCTTCTATATGTATTTTAGTGAACATATGCTCACATTTCTATTGAATGTATATTTAGAGGTGAAATTGCTGACTCATGGTATATACTATATTCAGCTTCAATAGCTACTACCTGTTTTCCAAAATATCTGTACCAATTTACATTCCCACGCTCTACATCCTCACCAACTCTTAATTAAAAAATCTGGTTTAATTAAAGGTAAATTACTCAATATTTATTAGCCTCCAAGGCTTTAGCTTAAAACTTTACAAAAGGGCAGGATTTCATTTTTTTAAAAAAGGCGGGGGGGATTATGACTTAGCTTAGTTTTTTAGTTAAAGAAACTGAAATATATTTTAGGTGACTTAACTATATTATTGCCAGAATTTTCTAATAAAGAATCACCTTTATTTTTCCCTTTGCTATTAGTAACATTTTTTTGAAACCACCATGAATGGGAACAAATTCTTTATACAATCCAAATCATTGTGTATTTCTGACTACTCTGTAGGCCACACTGTTGATTTCCAACTCTGAGGAACTAAGTGGTCTAAACTCTGGAAAGAATCTGAGTTAAGCAATTGTGCTCATCAAGAATTAAATGCATGTAATCACTTCCATATACTAAAGTATTGATCAGCAGCCTTGAACACAATTTGTGCTAATATTTCAAACAATGTTATGCTCCTTGCAGTGCTGGATCTTCAATTTCATGTATTCCAGTCATGCTCAAGAAGAGATAATTAGAAGATTTCCCATGGGTTATAGCATTAGAAAGTATTTTTTTTTTTTATGAAGCCCATGAGTTGCAATGGTACCTTTCCTATCATAATATGGGCTCTAATTATTATGATGGCATTTCATGTTTTGTAAATAAACTAATTAAATGCCTACATATATGTAAGTACAGATACTTGTAAATACTGGATCTTAACATATTCTCCATGAGATTACTGTTCACTGGGATAAAGAATCAATAAGCAACACTGGAGCAAGTATGAGCTCAATGAAAGACTCAGAAATCATTGCTGAGAAAGTGACCATCACAGAGTTTCTGGTAATAATGGGTATGATTATTTGGATTAACCCTCTCACTGAAAACAGTGCAAGATGCCAGGTAAAATATAAAAAAAACAAAATCTTAAAAGTATTTGAGATCTGAAAAAGACAGCAGGGGAACTTTCAGACCAATCTCCTGAATGAAAGCCTTAACTAGTGAGTGGAGTAGACCACGTGAGCACAGAGCTGATAGTGCTGCGGAGGTAACGACCAGGAACACAGGTGCACGCTCCGCGGGAGCCACCAGGGCCAGGCAGAAAGGTGTGAGTCCAGGACCTCCCAGCCTATGCAGTTTTGTATCGTCTCCTACCCTGAGCTGGGCACTGAGAAGGGGGTGGGGGATTACACTCTCGGAGTAAGAGAGAAATCATTCTAGTGATATAGTGATCGAGTCACCAAGCCCTCCACACACAATCACACTCCTGGGAACTGCTGAGGAGGCTGCCCTGGGAAGTTAGGATCTCAGACCTATAGTCTATTTTATTTTTTTTTTTTTTAAAGATTTTATTTATTTATTTGAGACAGAGAGAATGAGAGAGACAGAGAGCACATGAGAGGGGTGAGGGTCAGAGGGAGAAGCAGGCTCCCCGCTGAACAGGGAGCCCGATGCGGGACTCGATCCAGGGACTCCAGGATCATGACCTGAGCCGAAAGCAGTCGCTTAACCAACTGAGCCACCCAGGCACCCTATAGTCTATTTTACTTAAAGGTCTGTATTTTACTTAAAGAGAGCTGCTTTTTAAGTTCAGCTTTTAATAAGTTAATATGCATAATGTAAATTTTAGGGTAAGCAGTAAAAAAAAGAGGGAGTACCTAAATACTAACATTCTACAGAGAAAATTTAATGAAAAAAAAAAAGTAAGTCATTAGGAAGAAAGATAAATTGGAGGTGAGAAAAGAGAAAATATGTATGACAAAGTCTGAAAGAAGATGGTACAATGAAGCCCAATATACTAACAATTACAGTCAATGTAAATGGAGTACATGCTCCATGTTAAATAAAGTTAAATACTGGGAAAATTCGAATTTTTAAAAATGCTATACAATATTTACATGACACAGATCTAAAATATAAGGAAAGAGCTGTTGGAAGGAAAAAAATGAAAGAGCTATATCAGCAAATATAAAGCAAAAGAATGTATGTGTGATTATATTAAACGAGACAGAAGAGGCCTTAAGGCAAAAAGCATAACTGGAAATCAAGGTCACTTCACAATGAAACAAAGGTCAATTTCATAAAATGACACAAGAATTTTAAATTTTCATGCACCTAATAACATGGCCTCAAAATACATAAAATAAAAACAATTACATAAGGAGAAATAAATTCATAATGGCCTTAAAGGAGACTTATACACACCTCTCTCTGTAAGTTATAGAAAAATGACACAGAAGTCAAAATCAAAATCACAGAAATACCTTGACGGGCATTTCATAAACAAATATTCTCGAACAGCCAATAAACATTTGAAAAATAATTCAGCCTCATTAGTAGTCTTGATCCTACCATTTAAAACTATGGTGAAATATCACTATATATTCATTCATTAAAAGCCTGAAATAACAGGAGTTGAGAAGGATGTGGGGATCAGGTACTGCACTGCTGGTGTGAATATAAACTAACACCACCTCTTGGAAAACACTATGGCATTTTCTAGACAAAATGAGTTTTTAAATATTCTATAACCACTAATTCCATTTCTGAGTATGTATCCTAGAAATACTGCATGCTTACGTGGTGCAAAATACAAAAACAAGAATCTCCACAGCAATATTTTGTAAATGTCAAAAACCAGAAAGAGCCTAACATGTACCAAGAAAAAAATAAGTAAATTGTGGTATCTGCATAGACTCAGATTTCAACACTGGGATACAATACACTGATGAAAAATTAAACCATAAAGATACTTAACAACACAGATATTCTACAAACACTGAGCAAAAAAAGCGAGTCACAAATGAACACGTAATATTGATACAAAGTACAAAAGCAGACAAAACCAATCTATATTGTTTAGGAATGCATACACAGGCCTACAAAGGAATACATAGAATGATTACTATGAAAGTCAGAATAGTGGCCCCTCTCTTGGGAGGAAAGGAATCATGACTGAGGGGAATTCAGGGCTATGGTCATGGTTTTTTAACCAAGTGGCAATTTCTCGAGCACTGGCTTTGCAACTATTTGTTAAACCACACACGTTTTAAGGCAATTTTAAAGAGGAGAAGGAGAAGAAAACAATCATAAATTGGTAGAAATTTTCTACCCTTAGAAAATAATTATTCCCTCTCTCTTGAAACATGTGTCCTCAGAGTCCCCAGATGCCATGTAACAAGTCAGGCCACCCTGAAGTCACTCTGCTGGAGAGACCACATAGAGGATGGAGAGAGTGCCTGAAGAGTCCCAGCTGGAGGCAGACATGTGAGTGCATGAGTCCTCAGATGATTCCAGTCCCAGGCACCACTGACTACAAGAACTTGAAAGACCCCAAGTTAGAACTGCCTTACTGAGTTCAGTCAACCCCTAGAACCACTAGAGAAAACATGAAAATGATAACTAGGGTACTCATCTTACCTGGCTTCTTTTCTTGAGGCTTTCTGTGAGTGAGAATGAAATCACATAGCCTCTCCTCCCTCCTCTAAAGTCAGCGCTCGACTCACCTAAGGATCGCTCTAAGGCAGAGCTTCTGAAATGTGTGCAATTTCGCTGCCCAGAAGACATCTGGCAATTTGTAAAGACCTTTCTGTTTGTCACTGAAGGGGGAAGGAGTAGGTGCTACCCACATCTAGTGGGTAGAGGCCAGGGACACTGCTAAACATCCTACAATGCCCAGGAGAGCCACCATAAGGAACAGTCCATCCCCAAATGCCCATAGTGCCAAGACTGAGAAACTCTGCTCTAAGAGTTTATGTGGTTGGGTACAACAAATAACCAGCAAAGAAGCAAGAAGAAGCAAGCTGGGGGTAAGGTGTGGACCAGAAGGGAAACAGAATAATGAGCATAGGCAATCCCAAAGAAGTCAACGAGGGAAGACACTTCTTATGTTCATCTTATCGGGGGGGGGGGGGGGGGCAGCTTTTCTGAATGGTTATTTCATGTGAGGAACATACATGAACCAAACATATGTAAATTAATCTCTTTACATACAGAATTACCAAGTAAACAAAAAAAATCTTTCTCACAAGCTGTCGGAACTGACCGTAGAGCAATAGTCTTTCAACAAAATAGGATACTGTATTATTGCTTCAAAAGCCGACAACGTGATCTTGATAAATTCTTCCGATGCCATCAGTCCTAGGGATATAGTTAATTATTACAGGTGTTGATTTTCATGTGCAAAATCATGATATCAAAGTACCTCAAACAAAGACGTAAACTGTCCCATGGTCTACTCACCTATAGCTCCATCTATGTTCGTTTCTCCTGAGTCTACAGATTTAATATGACTCTGTAAAATATAAAAATTAATAAGTGAAGATTTCAAAATAACTCTGAAAGAAAATATAGATAATGTTTTCCCCAAAACAGCACCTATCCTTCTTACTGAAATAATTCCTGGAAGGTATTACATACCATATACAATTTAGTAAACTCTATAATCGTAGTCTTAAAATATGATCATATGAAATAATATATATATATTATAAACCATAGTCATTTTTAAACATACAGATCACTATCCATGATATTTAATGTTGGAATAAATTCAATAGCAATAAAAGCACGGAAAGATCAACCTATAAAAGTGAGGAAAATCCAATTAATACATAACCATTTCCAATATGCTACACTTACTCACTCGCTACCTTGGATGTTAGTAATCAGGTGAAACAATCCTCTCAAAGGAAGGTCAAGCCTTATCTACCCTGAGTGCACATTGCATCGAGATGCAGTAGTTCAAGGACTGCCTTCAAAGTTCACCACTGTTGTTAGTCCCTCTTATATATGTCCTACCCCAACCCCAACCCCAGCCCCATCCGTGCAGGATGACCCCCAACTCTGTTCTAGAGGCAGGCCTACGCAGCTCGGCTATGAGCTCCCTGCATGAGTTTCCCAGTCCCCAGCTGAACGCACCACACAGAAGAGGTACTCTGTGAACACGATCTGAATGAAACAGTAATAATAAGCAGCGTGGCCATGTTGGTGATGTGCGGAAACACTGCAACAGAGTTCTGGCCCCCAGCTCATAAAAGAATACATATATAATATTTTATATATAATAACAAATAGCAAATAAAGTATAAAATTACCCTGGAATAGAAAAAACAAATAAGCAATCAGTCTGGAGGGAAAATGAGTCTACTTGGTCCAATGGTTCTTCTCAAAATACTTGGTAAAGTTATTTACTAAAATACTAAAGTATAGTAACAACTATATATAACAATATAAAAGAACATATGTGTAGGCTTTTGTGCTATAAAAAAATAAAGAAAAATAAAGAAAATCCTTAAACTCATATTTGAGTTAAGAACTAAGACATTTCAGGGGCACCTAGGTCAGTCAGTCAGTTGAGCATCCAACTCTTGATCTCAGGGTTGTGAGTTCAAGCCCTATGCTGGGCTCCATGCTATACTTAAAAAAAAAAAAAAAAAAAAAGAACTAAGACATTCCCAATTCTTTGCATGAGCTTCCTCACCCCATGTCATGTTTTTGGAGATAACCACTGTCATGAATTTATCATTTCCTTGGCATTTTTTAATAGTTTTACTAGACTTGTGTCCCTAAATTGTATACTGTTTGTGTATTTTTGAACTTCACTGAAATGGTATCAAACTGTACACAGTTTATACAAATAGGACAGTATATAGCCATTAAAATGTGGGGAAAAAAGAAATTTTTAAGGTTATGGGAAAATACTTATGAGTCAAAATTAAATAGAAAAAAATTGGGGTGGCTGGGTGGCTCAGTCAGTTAAGCATCTGACCCGGTTCTGGCTCAGGTCATGATCTCAGGGTTTTGAGATCAAGCCCGGCATGGGGCTTCCCACACTCAGCAGGGAGTTTACCTCCCCTCTCCCTCTGCCCCTCCCCCTGCTTGCTCTCTCTCACTCTAATAAAATAAAATCTTTAAAAAAGTTAAATAGAAAAAAGAATACAAATCTATATACACACAGCATAATCTCAACCACATGTATCAGTGTAGGTCATATATATATATATGTTACACATACAGTTTTCTACACACAGATGCATATATATGAATTGAAAACACTCTAAGTAAACAACAATATGTTAACAATGGGATTGTTTCTGAGAGTGGTGAAGTTATGGGTGCTTTCTCCTTCAAATCTCACTATAATTTTCTACATTTTCTTGAATAAGCATATATTTTATAATTTAAATAAGCACAAATTGCCTTTAAGACAAAATCTCAAAGACATATGCTCTTTGAAAGCTGAACATATGAGACACTTTAAATTTTTTTCAGTCTATGACTACAAAAACAAAAAAAGATTAAAAAAGAAATAACCATAATAAATAATAAAATAAAATTTTAAAAAGGTAAGGTAAGCCTGTCATGCTAATTTGGCTGTAATAGTTTCACAAAATTCCAAACTGGGCACGTAACTTTTGTCGAGTACATACGGATTTGATGTTGAATAAAATATTCAAAGAAAGACGTCTTTTGACTTAAATAAATCTATTTAAAGATCTGCGGATTACTAAGTAAAGAAAGAAGGCACAGCACAGTGTTTATACTATGATCTCTCCTGTGTATATATTTTTAAATATAGATCATACACAAACACAGATGAGGACAAAAATTCTGGAGGAAGAAATCAAAGGAAAGCACTAACAGAGGTGCTGGCCTGGGAGGTGGGCTTTCATGCTTCATTTTCTGCCCTTCTGCACTGTTGGAATTTTCTAGCCATATATGTGTACTAATTTTTTTTTCTTTTTTGGGGGTGCCTGGGTGGCTCAGTCATTAAGCATCTGCCTTTGGCTCGGGTCATGATCCCAAGGTCCTGGGATCGAGCCCCACTTCAGGCTCCCTGCTCAGCGGGAAGCCTGCTTCTCCCTCTCCCACCCACCCCCCACCCCCCACCCCCCGCTTGTGTTCCCTCTCTCGCTGTGTCTCTCTCAAATAAATAAATAAAATCTTAAAAAAATTTTTTTTCCTTTTTTAATGTCATGAAGGATTATCTAGATAGTGAAATTATGGGCTTCTTTTAACTTATTTTCTTCCTTATACTTCCTGTTTAATTAAAAAAAATCCCTCCTGAATGTTTCATTGATTTACCAATTTTAATGTCTTTTGATACATTTCTTCTTCTAGTAAGCATGAAGGTGTATAAATTAGGAAAATAAGCTAGATGTACCAGTGCGCAGAGAGAGGGCTCACTTGAGATAAGCAGTCATGAATTTAAAGTGAAACCAGTTACAAAAAAATAAAGAAAAAGAAAAAAAAAATTAAGTGAGGCCAGTTATTTCATTGAGTTTTTCTCTAGCCATATTTAGCCCCTCAAAGCAGGAGGTAGAAAATTACATTGAGCCAGAATTAGGGTTTGCCAGAGGACAACACTGGAGGAAGAAAGCAAAGGGAGTTACAGGTTTGTGTAAGGCAATAATGGGGGCTGAACAAGGGACTCGAAGCTGAGTGAAGAGAAAAGTGAAGTCGTTGGCCCTTGAGAGGGCAGGATGGTGAGCAGAAAGTGCTAAGACCAATTTAAGTCCAGAGGAATCAAAGGGCTGCTGGACATGGGGAGCAGAGGAAGTGAGGTGAAGATCAATGGTGGTGGCCAGACAGCAAGGCGCTGGAAAGGTCATGGGTGCAGACAGCTGAGAGAGGGAAGACAAGCTCCTGAGGGAAGAGGTGCTGGAGAGGCTGAGAGGTCAAGGTGTTGGAAGGATGGTCCATAGTGAAGTCTGGCTTTCCAAGAACGTGGACAGATGCAGCACAGAGACATTAGCAGTGAGCTCAGTGCTGGAAGGTTCCGAGGAATGAGGGGCAAGGATCCAGGAATCTGTATGAGCACGGCACAGAGCCTAACACAGGCCACCTTCTGACGGCACAAGCTTCAAAGCTGGGAGTTTTAGCAGAGAAGCAGAAAGGAGGGACACCTGCCCCACAGCCAGGCTCCCTGGGTGGAGGAGTAGGGGGCAGAAAATGGCACCATCTAGAAGGAAAAGCTGCACCTCCAGGGCAGACTGGTGCTCTGCAATATCATTCAGTACTTCAAAGAAGCTGGGAATGAGCTCCTGCAGCAAACTATGTATATGATTTAACTCATGGTTCATAAAAAGGGGGGGGGGGACCTCATAATAGGAACACCTGTGTGGCAGTGAACAAGTACATAGTATCATATTTTTAAAAATGTAAGATACACTCTCTCTGTTGTATCTACTGCAACTGAAGTCAACACTTTAAAAATCCGCAGAAGGCAGGGAGTAGGTCTCTTTTCAAATAATTATCTCAATACCCAGGGTAAGTAAAGATTTACTAATAATGGAAATTATAATTATACTTTTGTATAAAAATCTATCAGAATCATTTTAGCATTTCTTGCATTTGAAAATTAGAATTGTGAGGTCTTTTTTTTTGTAGAAAACTGTAGCCACCACACTGCCATTATTGCACTTTTATAAACTAACAAGGCCAGGACTTCAGAAGAAAACCACAACAAAATCCTTTTCCTCAGCTCATTAATCAAGAGCATTTTCAAAAGGACGCAAGAAACACAGTGAACATTAGGTTAATACACATCATGAGTTCCCAAGCGTATTTCCTTAATGTCACTGCTTCCTATTTCCCAGCCCAATTCAATGGAGGCCCCACAGAACTATGGTATTCACCACAGGATTTCCCCATAGCACTTCCCCAGAGGCTCACACTATCCCTAGATACTTTTTTTTTTTTTTTAAACTGGAGAGAGAGATGGGTATGATGACACACTGCTTCTGTTAATCAGAAGGGAAAATAGTAATTATCAGCTATGTAGTCCTCTTTTGCCTGGACCCTTTCAAAGCTTAAAAGTGCCCCGCTAAAGTGTTTCCAAATACTCGCCTCTTTAAAACATAAGACGACGAAAACTTCATTTCAGTTGGGAAAAATATGTTTACAAAATGTTAATTCCTATACTCATGTGTCCATATGTAAGAAGTATCCCGAATTTTTCTACCAAAAAAATAAAAGAGGTCTATGGGTCAAATAGGCAAACCATGCCCGGTGCCAGCATGAGGAGTGAGACCAACAGGAAGCACACAATTCCACTGCCCCCCTCCAGCCCGGCTCCTTCAAGACCCTTCTCACGAGTGGCCACCGCACCAGCCTGACTGCTGTCTCCATAACTGTGGAAGGCAGCTCAGCAGCTCCTGGAGAGCTGCTTTACAGGAAGCCCCAAAGCTCTGGACAGCAACTTGCTGCCACTAGATACAGCTACTAAAGATGAACCACACCGGAATACCTCAAATTAAGGCACATTAAGCTATTCTACCAGATATATTTCAAAAAATACGAAAAAGGGTATTTATCTCCAGATAGAACAATAAGGCTTTCAAAACACAGTACCAAATACATACACAAGAATGACCTGCCCCCTCAGGCTACCAGGACAGAAGGTGTCCTGTGCTCTGGACAGTTTCTACAGGACTGCTCTACAGAACACATATAGCTGTGCAGCCCCCTTCTCTCCTCACAACAAACCAAAACAAAACCAACAGACAAAACCTCTCAAATAAGTTCAGGAAACCCTTGCCAAAGCAAAATTTAAAAGAATTATTTCAGAGGCTTTAATATGCTAATCTGTACTGTGAATTTCTATGAAGCTAGAGGATGTTGGATGAGTTGACTTCGCCTGGTGGCATCAGTAGGGCACTGTGACTTCAATAACACCTTTGGCACCTTCTAGATAGATTATGGATCAATTCACAGAAGTAACAACCCTCAACAGTTCATAATATATGCACAAGAGCTCTGTAGATAACTAAATCCAAGTCCTTCGTTTTAGTCAATACCTCTTTCCCTTTACTAGTTTTTCATCAAAGCCATCAACACTGAGTATAAGAACAATGAACACACACAGCTAAGGCAAATAACAGATGTGATGAGGAAAATAATGAAAAAATTCTGGGATTGGCCATGATCCAAACTAGGAAAACAGCCTGAAGAAAGCCCAAAGATCTTTTCCATTTTATTTGCCTAAACTCCCTCTACCTGAGTGGCATTATCTAGGGAAAAAAAAACTGCTAAAGATTTTCCAATATCCTAATTATCTCTCAACCAGGCAAGTTATTTTCCATTCCCTAAAAGGGCCTATATTAAGAAGACCCTACAGACTACCTCCCAACCCACAGAGTTCACCCATTCTTGTCCATAAAGACTTTTAGTTGAGACATTTGCTGGTTCCTTGAAAACTTAAACTGTACTCAGTTAATATAGGCAGAGAAAAGTACTCCACAGGAGAAAAAAAAAAACAAGGGAACAAACAAGGACAATTATCCGCATCCCCAATAAACACTGTGCCAAAAGATTCCAAGATGGCTACAGGGAAAAACTACCATTTCCAGGCAACGATAGTTCAATGCAGTGGGATCAGAGAATTCGGTCATGCCAAAATGCCAAAATGATACCTATATAGTACTTAAAAACAGATTAAAAAGCAAATTAAAGAAGGTAGCAAGTGAAAATTCTAATAATCTGCAAATCCATGAATGCACAAAAACAAAATTACATACTCTGCAGAATTTGGGATTCAAGGCACTTAGGATGATAAAGATTTGAAATTAGGTACAAAAGGACCCTAACTGCATTGCTTGAACACACTTCTTAAAAAATCAGTGACCTCCACTCAACATTTGTACTTCAAAACTTCACATTTTACTCTATGATGAACCTTCTAGAAAACTATACTCTCACCTGTGGAGGACAGTCATTTTTTTGTATACCAAACTTACGATAACATGGAGATATTTACTACGTTTTAACTAGAAACCTCTATGTCCTTTTGAAAATCTCAGTTGAGTGTTTGTTATTAATATCAAAGTAAGACTGGAGATGCCATGTGACAAATGTCCCAGCTTCCTCTTTATGTAGCTCCCCATTTTATCAATGATAGATATTATAACTATTCCAGGCTAGGAAAAAAGATAACAGAATTCATGAGCCACAACCTGAACAAAAAGACGATTTTTTGCAAGCAAAAATGAAGTGAAAGGACAATGATTTGCTTTTCATTTTTACTCATCTCCTCAAAATTAAAGAAAAAGTTAAATTGAGCTTAACTTAGAGAAATGCCACCATAAAAAGAGACACTGCATGTAACTGGACAACATAAGCTAAAGTAAATAATGAAGATAATATAGTCACAGCATTCCATTCTCACCAGGTTGATCATTTTAAATTTTTTCATGATGTTTAATACCAAAATCTATGAAAGTGTTTTCTATGGACTTATTTACCCTACTTGGGCAGTATCTGAACAAAATACATCAGGAGAGAATGTATTTTTCTCCAAATGTCAAATTTTATTACAGTCAACAGATAAAAATATAAAAAGGTCACATTCCTAGAGACAAATAAATACCACAAAGATTTTAATATTACTTCATTCTGACACCAAATTCCACAGACAGTAGAGACAGCCACATTTTTATTAGGAACGTGAAAAATTCAGTGTTACTCACAAGTATAGTTCCATAACTGAAAAGGAATTCTTCTGTTACAACTTGAGGTCGAAATACCTGTGTGATGAGAGTTTCCACAGATTAAATCCTGAAAGCCACGTATGAGAAAACAAAAAGAAAATGTTTTGTCTGAATTGATGTCTCTAAGATTCAGTTTACCAAGAAGGGAGTCACCTTTACATTATTGTTTTGCTAATAAGATAGTACCTGAGAAGTTACCAGGTGAAGCACTATAGGCATCAGGGGTAGACACATCTTCAGCTGCTTCGCTTGGACTGTTGATGGGTGTTTACGACCAGAAACATTGGCCAAGGCGTTAAGAATGTCACCTGCAAAGCACATCCCAGAGCACACACAACAGTTACAGACCACAAATACTTAGGGACCACTAGTCACTGCTTGAACACTCATGGGGCTGCTGCGGTAATTACTCTCCAAATAAAAGAAGTGGGTAGGGGCTGTGTTATTTTATTCAGAAATACTGAGATTATACTAGAAAGCTGTGGCCTCTGGGGACAGAATGGATATAAGCTTGATCTTTCGTCTAGCAATTTTAAATAGAGTTTATAGTAATGGTTTTCGATATGATTGTTCTTCCTTTTTCTTTTCTTTCTTTTTTCTTTTCTTTTTTTTTTTTTTTTTTGGTCTTTTCCAAATTTTAACCACGAGCCCTTTTCACACTTCTGTAAACAGGAAAATGTTATTTAAAAAATTAAAAGTGAGTGGCTCAGTCGGTTAAGCATCCAACTCTCGATTTCAGCTCAGGTCTTGATCTCAGGGTCATGAGTTCAAGACCCACGTTGGGCTCCACGCCCAGCCTACTTAAAAAATATATAAGTGATCAGATTACAGATTGCAATTTTTAAATAATAGGATGGAAGAAAAAAAAAGATCAATTCCTAAAACTTCCCATTAGATGATAAGTCCAGTCATAAATAAAACTTGTGCTGTGGACATCTGAATCTTAGCAGCACATCCTAAAACAAGATGAGTCTGGCACTAAGAAACTCAACTACCAATTGACCAGACTGTAGTCTGCAGGTTGAAATTTTACAAAAGGTTACAATCCAAAAAGAAATTTGAAATGTTCTATTTTCAGTCATTAACAGGCAAAAAAAACCTCTGAAAGTATTAGTAAGGAGCAAAAAGATACTGTCAATCAGCCATGAAGATATTTTCATTATTCTGATTTAATACTCTAACATTCTAAGTATACTTTACCATAAGAGATTGGATCAAATTTAACATTTTAAACCTTTCTGGTTTACAGCTACACCTGCTGGAAAAGCATGGAATGGGATTTAAACAAAATGTACGCATTCCTTATTTTAGTTTCTCCAAATAACAATGAAATAAGAGATTAGCTGGAATAGACATCTTTTACAAATCATTATTAGATATTTGTATTTAAATTTTTCAAACTCAAGAAATTTCTGAACTTTGAACTTCAATATCAAAATTCTTTAATATCTAAATGCTAATACCCAGGCATTTTTAAATTCTTTTAACAGTAAATAAATGTGTGGCTGTAACCTGAAGGAAAATTTTTCTTCTTCAGAATTAGGCAGAGAAAAATCTTGGGAAAGTCACCTAAAATATAAAGCCTAAGTTCAATTTTAAGCTCTTAAGGTGCTTTCCTTGTGTTTATTTTCCAAAATTGCCCGTTCACCACAGATAACACCTCAGTGTGACCTTTAGCCTGCTCGTTGCCTCAGTCATATCACTGATGCAAAATAACTGTAAAAACAGATAAAGCAAATCTTGAATTGAAATCTTGAAACTACACAATCAAGAAAAGGTGTAACCGCGCTCGCCTGTGATAAGCAAGAGGCAAGAATAAAAGAGGCGAAGCCTAAAAGCCCAGGCGCAGAAAGGCAATCAGCAAGGGGCGTACAGATGAGCTTCCAATTTACCCAGGATCCGTGGCAGTTCCTGCACGATATGACGGATGAGAAGGTCCAGGCATTTGGACAGGTATTCATTGCTGCTTTGCTGCTCCTTGCCTGGAGTGGTCTTTCTGCTGTCTCTCTCGATGTGCATCACCAGTCTACATATAGGAAAGTGCAAAAGATTACCTCTCATGATAAAACAGTTGATAGCATCTGTCTGAAAATGCCGCCAAGGCAAGTGTTTCCAGGGGGGCACAGTCCCAATCATGCTGACATTTGGATTTGTAGCAATTTGTCAGGCACAGTCTAGTTTTGCCTTAGAAAAATCTAAATGTTTATGCAGTAAGAAAATAAGGCAACTTTGAATGTATCTGCCAATGTATTACAAAATAATGCCCTGATTTCATTTGGCCTTGGCTCATGAAAAGAAACCACATTCTTTAGATGACAGATGAAAGGCAGAAAAAGGCATCTGGGCAGAAGAGCGCTCTTGGAGTTTCAAAGATTCAAAGTAGAACCACAAATTGTCTGCACTTCTGTTGGTCATCAGTACTAAACTTGCTTGGAACCTCAGGCAAGTCACATGAATTCCGGCTCCTTCAGTAAATTGTGTACATAAATCCAAAGAAAAAGTTTCATTTCAACACTGGGCGATACAGATAGCAGACACTATATCAAAACATCTGGATTTCACATGTCCCTTTGTCCCCTAGTTTTATGATCTCTGCCCTTTCACGAACATATGACTTCTTTAACCCACTGACATTCAATACATCAATCTCTGACCAACTGTGCCCAGCCCAGACCCAAGGAACATACTGACCATCACTCCAGATACTGAGAGTGTGGTTGAAAACTTTTAGGCTCACGTTTCATCCCCTTTGCTGAACCCACCAGGCACCTTCCCAAATGCCCATTTCTCTTGATTCTTTTTTTTTTTTAAAGATTTTATTTATTTATTTGAGAGAGAGAGAGAGAATGAGAGAGAGAGAGCATGAGGGGGGAGGGTCAGAGGGAGAAGCAGACTCCCCACCGAGCAGGGAGCCCGATGTGGGACTCGATCCCGGGACTCCAGGATCATGACCCGAGCCAAAGGCAGTCGATTAACCAACTGAGCCACCCAGGCGCCCTTCTCTTGATTCTTGAAAGGGCAGTGAGTTCACTGATTCCGTCACATGAAAGCCCCTTTATATCTCCCATGCCATCATCCCTCATCATTCCTCTTCTCAGCTCCCTTGTTCTCACTCATATCACCCAACTTCTACTTCGAACCAACTCCTACTGTCAGCGGGAAAGAGGTGGTTTTGTACATAACACAGAAATACATAAAGTATACTGAAATCATAATGCTTAGCATTCATGTGGCTCTCTTCATAGATCTGGTCATGCTTTTTGCGGTTTTTGCTTACTATTACTTGGAGCTCTACATGAACACATGCGGACAACACCGAATCAAAAGTCTGTTTCCATCAGCCAGTTAGTATCCTTTGTTTGAGTCACTGATTACAGCACTGGCCACACTCTAACAAATACATGGCATTCGTCAAAATGCAGGGGAAATACTCATGAATCAGCAGAAATGTATCAATACTACTTAAAGAATTCACAGGACAAAACTTCTTGATGATGAGTAAACCACAGAAATAAGACCCTGAGATTTCATGATAAGTGGAATCTAAGAGCTTCAGGAGATGTGATACAATGCGTGGGGGCAGCCTGCTCTGCCAGCCAGCCTGGGCTCCCAGAACATGCAGCACCACACACCATCATTATGGCCAGGAGCTTCTGAGACAAGAGCAGCAACTTCAAGAACCTCTTGATTAGGGTGCCTGGGTGGCTCAGTTGGTTAAGCGACTGCCTTCGGCTCAGGTCATGATCCTGGAGTCCCGGGATCGAGTCCCACATCGGGCTCCCTGCTCAGCGGGGGGTCTGCTTCTCCCTCTGACCCTCTCCCCTCTCGTGCTCTCTGTCTCTCATTCTCTCTCTCAAATAAATAAATAAAATCTTTTAAAAAAAAAAAAGAACCTCTTGATTAGTTGGCACTGGTCCCTCAGCCCAATCCAAGGAGCAGGACCTGAAAATACCAAGGACGGGGAAACTTAACCTTTTCTGCTCCCCAAGAGGGGTTGCCTGACATCTCCTTGCCCAGCCCCACCATCTGCCCAACGGCTTTTCCAAAGTGAAAGAATATGGCGTCTCCTTCAAGATGAGTATTTCAAACACACCTTCTAACCATAATCTGCTCTTGATCCTACTTGCCCGTTCTTTCACTGTGACCGTTCCTCAACTTCGGGGAACCTTCTTCTCCTAGTTGAATCCATGACATTTTCTCCCAATCCATCATCCTTCTCTCTTCTTCACTTACTTCCTGATTCGATTATATCCCATCATCCATCATTTCGATACCCTTTTGTCCCCTGTCTTTTCTTTGTGCCCATCTAGCCAAATGAACTCTTTGGCTAGGTCTGCTTTCTGGATGCCTGCAGAGAAGGCTGCTGCAGCTAAACTCCACCATAAATGCGTGGCAGCAGGACTGAAATGGCCCAGAGCAGCAGCAGCAATCTGACTGTATTGGTCAATGTATGTCCAGCCTATTTTCAAATTTTTCTTCTCTTCAAACCCCCAAGGGTCCACCCTCTCATGAGACTGTGAGTGATTTTGCCTCCTGTTGTACAGAGAAAATAGAAAGCATCATGAAGGAACTCTCCTCCCTAATTCTCGACATGGACACCTACTGTGCATCCCATCCTAGCTGCCTTTCCTCCCATCACAACAGTGGACCTCTCTCTCCTTTGCTCTGTGCTTTAGATCTCATTCTCTCCCACCTTCTCAGAGCCTTCAAACTGCCAATTACTCATTTTCCCTTTTATATATTTACTTCCTCCCACTTAACAAAATAATTTTCATGTTCTTCTAGCAACTTCTTCATTGCCTCTCTAGGCCCCTTCAAATCTCTTAAAAGAGAAATCTATACCTAGCACCTCCACAGTTCCTCCTACATGTTCCTCAACCCTCCCCAGTCTGACTCACGCTCATCACTCACTTGAAGGTCACTGACAATCTCCATGCCATCAAACCCAGCGGGCACCTGTCAGCAGCGTTCAGCACTGTTGCCACCTCTTCTTGCTCCTCTATATATCATGACACCATACATTCTCAGTTTTCTTCTCCAGTTTCTTTAGTTGGTCCTTCTCTGTGTCTTTTGTTGACTCATGCTCCTAAATGCTCAAGTTTATCAAGACTCAGTTCTAGATCCACTGCTCTTTTCTTACTACCATTTGACCCAGGTGATCTCATCCCCACCAATGATTTGACTTCCACTATGTACAGAGATGTTTTCCAATTACATAGCTGCAGCCCAAACCTGGTCTCTAAGCTACAGACCTACATATTCCACTGCTGATTTGACTTCTGTTTTTGTTTGTCTCAAAGCACTTCAAAATCTACATATCCCAGATAAACATGATTATCATCCCAACAAATTTGGTGGTCTTTCAGAATATAATGTCCCATTGTAAGGCATCACTCTCTACCCTATTAATACAGGCCAGAAACCTAAGAGTCATCCTTATCACCTCCCTTTCTCTTACTTCCCATACCATGTCAATCATTAAATGCTCCCCAAACCCTTACACTTTTCCACTCCCAATTAAGTGCAAGCTTCCATACTGCCTTCTCCCGGGCAACTACAACAGCCTCCTAGCTAGTGTATGTCTTTCTACTCTGTCATTTTCACCCTTACACACCATACATCTATGTGGATCTTGTCCATCAAGTTGCTCCTGTTCTTAAAACCTTTCAAGGGAATCCCACTGTCCTTAAGTTCTTAAAACTCCCTATCATGAACTTTAAGGCCTACAGTGTCTGGCCCCCAACTGCATCTCCAGCTTTGGCTTGCTTGCTTCCCTCCGGTTACACTGTTCTTCCAGCCCCTCTCACCTTCCCCAGCAATAAGGTATTGCCTCTCTGCCTACCTGGCTCTTCTCTTCTCTCCTGGCCAGTGAGATTTTATAATGTATTTTTATACATTTTATAATGTATTTTTATACATTTTATAATGTATTTTTATACATTTTATAATGTATTTTTGATTATCTGATAATGTTTGGCATCCCAGGAAATTTAAAAATACCGTAGGGCAAGAACTATATCTGATTTTGCTTTCCACTTATGAGCAGTTCCTGGCATGAAATAAGTGCCCGATAAATACTAGCTGACTAGATACATATTGCTGTTGAAACTGCCCTAAGACAAGACTTTACCTAGTTCTCTGAAGCAATTCCTTGGTCCTTACCTTTCCCAAGGCCTTTTTCTTAATTCTACTGTTTGATGTATTTGGCATTATATTGCTGGGGAGGGAGGGAGGGAGGGAGGGAGGGAGGGAAGGAAGGAAGGAAGGAAGGAAGGAAGGAAGGAAGGAAGGAAGGA
>NC_058403.1:145373280-145424518 GCF_002201575.2 Neomonachus schauinslandi | reverse complement strand
GGAAGGAAGGAAGGAAGGAAGGAAGGAAGGAAGGAAGGAAGGAAGGAAGGAAGGAAGGAAGGAAGGAAGGAAGGAAGGAAGGAAGGAAGGGAATTTTTAAGAAAAGCTTTTTCTAAGGAAGAGATACCATAAGTAAAATCAAAAGACAAATGAGGGAAAAATATTTCCCCATTTGGTTCCTCAAGGGATGAATGGTTAAAGAAAATGTGGTATACAAATACAGTGGAATATTATGCAGCATGAGAAAGAAGGAAATCCTGCCATTTGAGACAACATGGATGGATTTTGAGGGC
This sequence comes from Neomonachus schauinslandi, assembly GCF_002201575.2. Lineage (NCBI taxonomy): Eukaryota > Metazoa > Chordata > Mammalia > Carnivora > Phocidae > Neomonachus > Neomonachus schauinslandi. The sequence continues at coordinate 145,424,225 of NC_058403.1, read as the reverse complement.
ACTGTGCTAAGTGAAATAAGCCAGACAGAGAAGACTAATACTTCATGGTAGCATTTCTATGTGGAATCTAAAAAAGGAAGGAAGGAAGGAAGGAAGGAAAGAGAAGAGAAGAGAAAAAAAGAGAAAAAAGAAAAGTCAAACTCCTAGCAACTGAGAGTAAAAAAGTAGTTGCTAGATGCTGGGGGTGGGGGGGAATAAGGAGAGGTAAGTAAGACAGTACCAACTTTCTGCTATAAGAGCAATAAGGTCTAGAGGATTTAATGTAAAACATGGTGACTATAGTTGAGAACACTTTATTGTATAACTGAAACTTACTAAGAGAGTAGAACTTAAATAATCTCAAAAAAAAAAAGATAAATCTGTGACTGGTGAATGTATTAATTAGCTAGATGGGGGAGTCCTTTCTTTCACAATGTATCAAATCACCACAATCTACACTTTAAATATCTTACAATGTCAATTATACCTCAATAAAGCTGAATTTTTTTAAAAGACAAATTGGGAAATATTTCCAACTCAATCACAAAAGACTATTTTATATGTATATACACACACACATATATACATATACATATCTATGCCTCCCAGATATCAATTAGAATAAAACAAAGAGGGGCGCCTGGGTGGCTCAGTCGGCTAAGCATCTGCCTTCGGCTCAGGTCATGATCCCAGGGTCCTGGGATCGAGCCCCACATCAGGCTCCCTGCTCGGTGGGAAGCCTGCTCCTCCCTTTCCCACTCCCCCTGCTTGTGTTCCCTCTCTCGCTTTCTCTCTCTGTCAAATAAATAAATAAAATTTAAAAAAAAAAAGAATAAAACAAAGAAGCCAAGAGAAAATATGAAGGATAGGAAAAGGCAATATACAGAGAAGATAATATAAATGGCCCAAGCAAGAAGATACTCCACTTTGCCCATAATAAGAAAAATGTACAGTTAGCCCTTGAACAACGTGGGAGTTAAGGGTGCTGAGCCCCTGGCACAGTTGAAAATCCACGTATAATATTTGACACCCCCACCTGAAAAAACCTAACTACCAATATTGGAACCACAAGAGATCACTTTTTACTGTGATACGCAATTTCCTACAGAGATGAACTGCCGCTCAAGCACAGACTACTAGTGTCACATGTTTTAAGCAGATACTCGCAACACTTGAGCTCACTGCAACTGCACCAGGAAGTAGCTACAAAATTCTTACAGTGATACAGTATGTGCTACAGTGAGTTTTATGTAGCTATGATTTTATACTGCATCTTTACATTTGTTTATATCTCTCTCAACTACAAATGGCACCCTGCATAGTCTGTATGCTTGAGTTGTGATAAATTTTAACATCTTTTAAGATTTATCTACTTCTTTTAGAGAGAATGAGTGAATGCACATGAGCGGGGGTGGGGGGCACAGAGGGAGAGAGAAGGGGGAAGCAGACCCCCGCTGACCACACAGCCCTGTGCAGGGCTCAATCCCAAGACCCCAAGATCACAACCTGAGCCAAAACCAAGAGTCGGACGCTCAACTGACTAAGCCACCCAGGCGCCCCAAATTTTAACTTTTTATAATAGATTTATATGTATTTAATAGCAGTAAATGATAAAGTAGACTAATATCTACATATATTTTGTCCATTCATGACATACCCAACTTTTTCTTAATTTTTTCAATATTTCTATGCTATATGCTTTGTCCGTAAGTTTTTTTCAAATAGTCACAAATCTCAAAAAAATTTTCCAAAGTGTTTATTGGAAAAATCTGCATATAAGTGGACCCATACAGTTCAAACCCATGTTGGTCAAGGGTCAACTGTATGTTAAAATAACGATTTAGCCTTCAAATGGCCAAATGCAGAAAGTTTGGTAGCGAAGACTGCTATCAAGACTCTGGAGGATACCAACACCCTGGTACTGCTGGTGGAAGTAAAACTTGGTATAAATCCCAGAGACAGTAGGTTGGCAGTATCTTCAAAATTTAAAAAAATCTAGCAAATCTACCTCTAGGAAGAAACATATATACTTGTATACATGTGATGCATCCATATTTTTCTGCTTATAACAGTAAGATATTAAGGAGGAAAGTGTCCAGCAAAAGAGAGCTGGTTAAATAAAATATGGTCCAAAATAAAATATAAATAAATAAATAAATAAATAAGGTCCATCATTACACCGTAACTATCAAAAAAACAAACAAACAAGGAAGCTCTCTATATACTATACGGAAAGAACTGTGTATAAGAGACACTGTTAAGTTAAACAGGCAAAGTTCAAAACAGTATTTTTGTGTATAAAGAGACAAATAGGATCTATACTCACGTTTGCTTGAATAAAAATTCTCTGGAAGGATACACAAGCCAAGAGCAACTAATAATAATGCTTAATTTTGCATGATGGTGCTCTGGGGCTATGGAAGACAAGGTGGAATAGATTTCTCACTTTTGAGCTTTCTTTAGTTTGTGAACCAAGAATACAAGTTATCTAGTCAAAAGATGGAGTAATATTGTCCTACAGAGTCCATTTTTTTAAGTCACAGGAATAAAAGGCACAGTATAGGGAATGTAGCCACTGGTACTGTAAAAGCGTTGTATGGGGACAGATGGGAGCTACACTTGTGACTTGTGGTGGGCACAGGATAATGTAGAGTTACTGAATCACTATGTTGTATACCTGAAAGTAATATAACATCGTGTGTCAGCTATACTCAAAAAAAAAAAAAAAATTGTTTCAATGATGTAATGCTCAATAGCACAAGATACTCTACCAAATGATAAATGCTGAGTGCAGGCAAAAAGACCATCCCTCTCTGTAAGATCTATAGAGTTATGCTTTCTCACAGTGCCAAGTGTCAGGGTGACTCTTTTTTTTTTTTTTAAAGATTTTATTTATTTATTTATTTGAGAGAGAGAATGAGATAGAGAGCATGAGAGGGGGGAGGGTCAGAGAGGCAGACTCCCCGCTGAGCAGGGAGCCCGACGTGGGACTCGATCCCGGGACTCCAGGATCATGACCTGAGCCGAAGGCAGTCGCTTAACCAACTGAGCCACCCAGGCGCCCCAGGGTGACTCTTAAAGAGTAAGCCAACAACAGTACCACAGCAGTACCCCAAAAGTTTATTATGGTCTGTGGCCACATTAGGAATTCTAGATTTTTTTTTCTACTTTCCTTCAGCAGGTTCATTTCATCTAACAACACTAAGATGGAGCTATCACCCAAACCTGCATATAATTCCCTGCAGCACTATCTAAAACTGTGATCCTGAACAAATTTCTTAAACTCTTAAAAGCTTCAGTTTTCTAATTATAAACAAGATAATAATGCCCACCTTGTAGGATACTGCTATGAGAATTCAATGAGCTAGTAGCCTGGGGTAGGATACACAGTCAACTCTCAAGAAATGGTAGCTAGTACTGCTAATTATTATTAATATTAATAATTATTATTACCCCTACCACCAAACTCAAGAAACTGCTTTCTTGAGTGCACAGGCTTAAGAGAAAGATCTCAGAGGGCAAACTACTCCTCATCCTACTCTCTTACTCACAAATCATCATGGTCAAAAATCTCACCTCCAGCTTCCCCTGCATTTGGAGCCCTGCCTCAAGTGATTACAGTAAGAGGGAGTATGCTGTCTTTCAGTAGATGATGTGGAAATACAGGTCATTAAAACTTTACTACTCCTTTTGATGTAAGAAAAAAATGTAAACATTTCCTGTTAGGAAATAAAATAGCTATCAGGTCAGTTTTGTTTTAAATGGACATGCAGAATGTACTGCCATTTATTTACCCAATCTTCTACTAAGAGACATTATGGCTGCACAGCTTTCGTTCTTACAGACCATTCTGCTGTGAACGCTGCTGCATATGTCTTCTGGGGTACAGGGGCAAGAGTGGCTGAGGTACATATATAGGAACAGAACCACGAAAGTTCTACATCATGGTACTGCCCCACTGCTTCCCAAAGTGGCTGTCCCAATGTACTCCCAACAGCCAGGTAGGAGGTGCCTCTGAGTTACAAGCTCATTGATGTCTACTGGTGTCAGATTTCATCTTTACCCATCTATATCTTGTGGTCTTCATTTGAATTTTCTTTGTTATTAACATGGTAAGCATATTTTTGTCTCTTTGTTCATATTTCCTCTTTTGTGAAATTCCTGTTCAGGTGTTTTGCTCATTCTCCCACTGGGTTTTCAAACTTCTGTTACTGACTCGTAGGCATTATTTATATGGTCTATATCTTTCTTCTTCCCCTTCTTTTCCCCTCTTTCTCTTTCTTCTCCTTCTTTTGGTCTTTCCCACTGAAGTCCTCCAATCACTGGAAACTGATTTATCATACAGATTGGGAAGGAATCCAAATCCATTATTCTTCCAGGTAGATAACCACTTGCCTGGTACTACTGACTAAAAAGATTCTTCCAAAACTACGTGTGAAAGACAAAGGGTAAAATAACAAATATATGGCAAAGTCTGATTAAAAAGCAGCAGATCCCTAGATTACCTCCTCTACCCAATGAGTCCAGGTGACTGCCACTAAACTTGCACGCAAGCAGACATTGAAGTCTGGAGGTTTATTCTCTACAGAAAGTAAAACAGCAAGCTTCTACACTGGGAGAAAGTAGACCAAATCAAAGAGACCACTACCAAAGCGCAAACAGGGAGAGACTAAGTGAATTCCCACTGGGGTTTCCATCCCCTTTCCCCAGCAGGCTCCCAGGATTCTGGGTAGCCAGGTCCCTGCCTTCCAGCTGATGACTAGAATGCTCTTCATGCTCTTTAGTAAAACTGGCCCAAGACAAACATATTAGAGATATTAATGCTGAAGTTCAAATAAAAATCCCTGTACAGATGATCTTAGTGTGAAACTCAAAGTCAAGAAAATTCATTCATGCACTGAGAACTTTTAAAACAGGTTGTGACCCTAATCATAACCAGACCAAACATTACCACTTATCTGCAGCCATGGTTTTGCTTGACATTATATTTGCTGATATTCATCCATGCTATTTTTCATTGCTGGATAGTATTCCAGTGTGTGGATATACCACAATTTATATATTATTGATGGATGTTGGGGCTGTTTCAATTTATGAATAGTGCTAAGAATATCTTATGCTTGGCACATGTAAACATTTCTGTTGGGTATATACCTCAAGTGAAATTGCTGGATCACAAAGCATTCTTAGATTCAGTTTAGTAGACACTGCTGATGATCAGTTTTCCAAAGTGATTAAGACAATTTACATTCCAGGGCGCCTGGGTGGCTCAGCTGTTAAGCGTCTGCCTTCGGCTCAGGTCATGATCCCAGGGTCCTGGGATCGAGCCCCGCATCGGGCTCCCCGCTCAGCCAGAAGCCTGCTTCTCCCTCTCCCACTCCCCCTGCTTGTGTTCTGTCTCTCCCTGTGTCTCTCTCTGTCAAATAAATAAAATCTTTAAAAAAACAAACAAGATAATTTACATTCCAACAGGCAGATATAAGAATTCCAGTTGCTCTACATTTTTGCCAAACTCTGCATTATCAGACTTTTTAATTATAGCCATTCTGGTGGGTATTCATTGGTACGTCATCACAATCAAACTGAATTTTCCTAATGACTAATAAGGCTATGCGTCTTTTTGTGTGTTAAATGACCACTTGGAGATAACTTTTGTAAACTGCCTATTCAAGTATTGTGCTCATTTTCCTGTTGAGTTATCCCCTTTCAGTTCTTTAGATATTGTAATTACGAGCCCACTGTTGGTTATGTGACAAAAACCTTCCTGTACCCTATGTCTTATTTTGTTATTCTCTTAATGATGTCTTTTGATGAATAGAAGTTCCTAATTTTAAGGTAATCCAATCTATCAATATTTTCCTTTCGGACAGTGCTTTTTGTGTCCTGTTAAAAAATGTTGGTCAAGGGGCGCCTGGGTGGCTCAGTCATTAAGCATCTGCCTTCAGCTCAGGTCACGGTCCCAGGGTCCTGGGATCGAGCCCCGCATTGGGCTCCCTGCTTGGCGAGAAGCCTGCTTTTCCCTCTCCCACTCCACCTGCTTGTGTTCCTGCTCTCACTATCTCTCTCTGTCAAATAAATAAATAAAATCTTTAAAAAAAAAAAAAAGTTGGTCAACTCCAGGATCACGAAGATATTTTTATTTGCTACCTACTAGAAGCTTTATTGTTTAAATAACATTTTTATATTTAAACATGCAATCTACCAGAATGGACTTTTTTGTACAGTGTAACTTAATACAGTCTCTCTACTGATATCCAAAGTAATCCAGCACCGTCTATTGTAAAAACCACCATTTCCCACTGTCCTCCCCCCATCTCTTCTGCTCTTCTCCATGTTTTCCATCCTCATATCTCTCTATCCTGACCCCACCTTACTTCAGTAGATTAATTCTCTATTCAGCTATGTCTGATCCACTGAACTCCTACTTTCAGTTACTGTATTTTTTAGTTCTGAAGTCTCCATTTTGTTTTTATAGCTCTAGCTCTCTATTGAAATGTCCCATCTTCCAAATTCCTTGACTATACTGATCTAGTTATTTTAAGGTCAACATCTGATAAGTCCATCGTCTGTATCCTCTGTGAATACTATCTTGTTTGTTTGTCATATCATCTTATCTCCTCATAGGCCTGATTACTTTCTATTGAGGGTTAGATTCTATACATGAAAACTGGAAGAATATTTTGAGGCCTAGGATTAGACTTCTCCAGACAGGATTTACATTTGCTTCTGGAAGGTAGCTGGGGTATCAATGAGCCTGGATCACCTGAATCCACTCAGAAATTTAGATGATTCAGAAGTGGGCTTCTTTCCTTGGTTCTAGGAAATCCTTTAAATAAATAATAGGTAGTCCAGAAACAGAAAACAGAGAAGATGGAAATGTTTATCTATTGGAAATCAGGGGATCCAAAAGAAACCCTGCCAAAATTCACAGAGTATAAAAAAAGCAAATTAACACTTGTCTATAAGGAACTGATTTTTTCCTTAGTATTTAAGTGTATTTCCTTAGTATTTAAGTACTCTCTGTTACAAAATGTAATAATGTGTTACCTAACTACCATAGCCTGAAACATCTTTTTTTTTTTAGGCAAAAACTACTCAAATCATTTCCAAACACTAGCACAGACTTTTCACACATAAGAAAATATCCATTACCGGGCGCCTGGGTGGCTCAGTTGTTTAAGCGACTGCCTTCGGCTCAGGTCATGATCCTGGAGTCCCTGGATCGAGTCCCGCATCGGGCTCCCTGCTCGGCAGGGAGTCTGCTTCTCCCTCTGACCCTCCCCCCTCTCATGTACTCGCTCTCTCTCATTCTCTCTCTCTCAAATAAATAAATAAAATCTTTAAAAAAAAAAAAAAAGAAAATATCCATTACCTCTGCTGGGAGAAATAAAAGACTGATGGGATCCATAACAATATCAAACTAACTCTAGAATCACGCTCCATCTCTTTGTGCTCTCCCCAGTGCCTTCCCATTACAGGATATGTTTACCCAGGCTGTAGTAGGATAGATTGACTTTACTGACAAGGGAACATTAGCTCCTAAAAGGATTCACATTCTATGAAGAAAATAAAATGTGGTAACATTTGAGTGTAGTATCCATAAACACTTTACAGTTGCTCTACAACAAAACTGTAAATTATATTTCTTAGCATTTTACAGAGAGATCAAGTTAAAAAGACCAACAATCTGAACTGTAAAATTACCCTGGATGCCAAACAAAGTACTTCAGAAATACAGGGGAAGAAGACAGTGGACTTCCAATTTCTGGTAAAGGCAAGTTAAGTTATTCAGACAAGCCTTCCCACTATAAACAATGCAAAAAAGAAACATGCTGAATAAAATATATATCCATTTAATAATCACATCAAATTATGTAGAGTACAAATAAGCACAGGAAAAATGCCTAAGCAACTGTCTACTGTTATACAAGAACAGCATGGTTCATACAGAATTTTCAGTGACAACATCATACTTGGGTACAAAAGTGTTGTCTCTGAAACAATTTAAATGGAAGAGAAGATGATACTTTCTGGAATATCGTGTCAGTTGTTGCAGAAGAAACTCAAGGAACTGATGTCAACTATGCTATGGTAACACTTCAATAAAACAACTTAAGAAGATGCACGTGGAGTGTTGAAATAAATCCTTTTTATGAAACGCAAGAATGGAAAAAAATTTCTAAACCAGTACATTTTATGTAATTGTAAGTACATATGTGTAACCACAATAATAAGTTAAATATTTAGAGTTACAGGTAGATATGTCTATTTTATCAAATTCCTAAAAAATATATATATGTTCTGCCATGGTCCCAACAAGCCTTTTTGAACCTACCATTGAAACACTGAGTGTTTGTGTTATAATCAGAATCTCCTTGAATTCAACTAACTCCAAGATGTTTTCATCAGATTATTCTAGCTTTCATATGGAAAATACATCAGGGGGGGGGGGGGGGGGGGGATGCAAGACTAGAAGCAGAGAGACCAGTTAGCAGGCTAGAGTCATAGCCAAGGAGAGATGCTGTTGGCTTGGACTAGGATTAGGAGCGGTCTGGATGGAAAGAAGTAGATAAATGGGGAGGTGAGCATCTTTTGGAGAAAGTGTCAATATGATTTGCTGATGAAACAGACTGAGTGATGAGAACAACAACAAAAACATGGGTTACTCAGAGGTTTGGGATCAAAGAACTAGATAAAGAATACTACAGAGCATGCTGGATGTTATTGAGATGGTAGAGTCTGGGAGTGGAAATGAAGGCGGAAAGCAGATCTGGTTGGTACAGGTTAACCTGAAGGTTCCTCTTAGGCAGGCCACTGAACATTGAACACGTCGTGATCATATAAGCCTGGAGTAGGAAGAGGTCATTTAGGTGCTTATCAGCGGATAAAAAGTTTTGAAGCCATTGGATTAGATGAAATCACCTCAGAACAGTAATGGTAGGGAAACAAGGAGGGCCTGGGATGAAGCAGAAGAGGGAGAACTAGCTAAGAGAGCCTGAGGTGGAAAGAAAGCAAGGACTGTCTATCAAGTTCCTACTGTGAGCTCTATAACTACAAAGGGAAATTCTGGGTCCAGTTGGCAAGTTGAACCCAAGCATTTTACTTCCTATTTTTGCCTCTTCCCACAGGAAATCCACCTTAGCCCTACAAACAGGAAACTGTACCATTCACAACCAGAACCTTGAAAGAATTTCCTAAAGATGATGGTGCAGATATAAGTGCACCAAGGGAAGGCCCAAGTGCCCAGGGTGGAAAACCTGGCTGGGAAGTGGGGAGAACCCCAGCAGCACACAAAGCTCTAAATGGCAGGGGAACAAGACAGGTTTATAGACATAGGGGCAAATAAGGAGAGGGAAGTTTCTCAACCCTATGAACAACTCTTTTATTTTTTTTTTTAAGAGTTTATCCATTCGTTTGAGAGAGAGAGAGAGAGAGAGAGATCACATGAATGGGGGGAGGGGCAGAGAGAGAAGCAGACTCCCCACTGAGCAGGGAGCCCAATGCAGGACCCGAGCCCAAGGCAGACGTTTAACCAACTGAACCACCCAGGTGCCCCCCTATGAACAATTCTTAAAGGAACTGCATAACAGCAAACTTGGCACAAAGGCCATGCTAACTAAAAAGAGAAGGAGCAGAGGGATTACAGGAAGGAAACTGATTATTGGGGGTTTTTTTTCCATCAAGGTAAGTATACTCTTTAATCCGCATCACCTACTTCCCACATCCCCCCATCCCCCTCCCCTCTGGTAACCATCAGTTTGTTCTCTATAGTTAGGAGTGTGTTTCTTGGTTTGTCTCTTTTGTAAATTTATTCCTTTGTTTTGTTTCTTAAATTCCATATGAGTGAGATCATACAGTATTTGTCTTTCTCTTGCTGACTTACTTGGCTCAGATTACACTTTCTAGCTCCATCTACACTGTTGCAAATGGCAAGATTTCATTCTTTTTTATGACTAAATAATATTCCATTGTATAATATATGCCACATCTTCTTTATCCATCTTGTATCGATGGACACTTAGGCTGCTCCCATAGTTTGGCTATTGTAAATAATGCTGCAATAAACATGGGGATGCATGTATCCATCTGAACTAGTGTTTTTGTCTTTGGGGGATAAATACCCAGCAGTGTGATTACTGGATCATAGAGTAGTTCTATTTTTAATTTTTTGAGGAACCTCCATACAGTTTCCCACAGTGGCTGCACCAGTTTGCATTCCCACCAATAGTGCATGAGTGTTCCTTTTTCTGCACATCCTCACCAACACCTGTTTCTTGTGTTTTAGATTTTAGCCTTCTGACAGATGTGAGGTGACAGCTCATTGTAGTTTTTTGTTTGTTTTTGTTCATTTTAGTTTTGATTTGCATTTCCCTGATGATTAGTGACGGTGAGCATCTTTCCATGTGTCTGTTGGGTATTTGGCTGTCTTCTTTGGAGAAATATCTGTTCATGTCTTCTGCCCGTTTTTTAATTGGATTATTCAGTTTTTCGGTATTAAGTTGTATCAGTTCCTTATGTATTTTGGATACTGTTTGTCAGATATGTCCTATGAACAATTCTTAAAGGAACCACAAACCAGAAAACCTGGCACAAAGGCCATGCTACCAAAAAGGAGAGGGAGCACAAGAGAAGAGCAGGAAGGAAATTTTTTATAGCAAAGGGATGACTTGAGGAAAAGTGGCTTATTAAGGAATATTAATCTAGTAGTGGCCGGAAAGATGAGAAAGGGAGTAAGCCAGACAGGCAATTAGGAGTTACACGTGTACAGGTGGGGGAGAAACAGAAAGGAACTCAAGAACAGAACAGACTGCCTGGAAATGGTGTGAATAGGGGACAAGAGTCCCATAGTCTGTTATTGAGAGAATGGCACTGTGCACTGTGGAAGGCAATTAGATAGGTTTTAAAAATGGAGAAGCCACACACCTTGCGTTAACTTAATCCATGCCCTTCCTGGAATTTGCCTTTACCTCTGCCCCCCCAGTCGAACCCCCCAGCCCCGGGACATCTCCACTCCCTTCAAGTTCTGCTGAGCTCACTGTGCCCATCGATGGCACTGCTCCACTATCTGTTTCTACTGCAGATCTTCTCACACTACTGCAAAAGGATGCAAACTGGGGATATCCATCTCATTGGATACATCCTAAACAACTTCACAATCGACTCCTTGCTGTGGCCATATACTATTTCCAGAGAGCCAAAACGCCACACTTTTCTTTGCTTCACTACACACTAAGCCCATTTGTATCTATCTACTGCACATTCTTTAACTCATACCTGGTGTTTTTCCCCATACGGCAAAAATTTGTACTTTAAATAGGAGAGGCATTTTTCTTCCATCTCCTTGTCAGAATCCTCAACAAATTAATCATCCAATTAAAACTGCGGTTTATAATTAAAGCTACTGTCCCTCAGCTTAGGGTAGTCAGGTGATAAATGGAGTTTTGGCCCCAATTCGAACTGCATTCACCGAGCATATCTACAAGCCTAGTCGGTGATTATTTCTCCAGTTCCCAAATGTGTAACTGGAACAGGCATACTTAGCAACTAGCAGAATCCATCCATTGGCTATCTGATCTGTGCGGTGAGGGCTATTATGATGGGAAGGGACAAATGGCAGTGTCTGGCATGTCCCCTAACAAGATAGGAACCCATACCAGCGGAAAACCAAATCACAGAAATTCCACTGATAGCAAAAAATTGAAAGGTGCAGTGGTGATAAAATCTATTATGTCCCCATTTAAACTGTCTAACTTGGCCAGTGCAGAATCTTAGAAGATGGCTATGACAGATCTTGAATGACTGTAGGTTATCCAAAATAGGTACAGGCTAGGACTCCAGCTACAGCTGTGATTTAAGATTTAGGATCCCTATTGGAGCAAATCAACACCACCCTGGAATTGTAGTTGCTATTGGCCTGACAAAGGCTTTTTACTCTGTTACCAGTTTGGAAGAACCACCAGCATGTGTTTGCTTTTACTCAGCAGGGTAAACAGTAAATGTTCACTGCCTTGCCTTTGAGTTATGCCAACGATCCTGCTCTCAGCCATAAAACAGTTTGCAAAGACCTAGATCATCTTGACGTCTACCCAACACCACACTTGTACGCTACTTTGTTGGAATTAAGCTGATTGAACCTGAGGAACAGTTAGCAGTGGGTACTTCAGTTGGCTTAGGAAGACACATGACAGACAGATAAATTCCATAAAAATCCATGGGCCTAATAGTCCTCAGTGAAGTTTCTGGGGCTCACTGGTCTAGAGTATGTTGGGGCATCCCTCCAGGTCCAAAACAAGTTATTGCATCTTCTACCGACTATGACCAAAACAAGTGGGCTCTTATGAACTTAGGAAGCAATATATACCACTTTTGAATGTGTTCTTAACTCATTTCCTGAGGAACCCATTTAAAAACGTGCTAGTTTTGAACAGAGGTGGTGTGAATAAAGGCTCTGCTGCACTTCCAGACTGCAGTATGAGCTGCTCGGCCCCTCGGGCCTCAGGACCCAGCATAGCTACTGACACTGAGTGTCTGTGGTAAACAGGGTTGACAGAGGGAGCCCCAGGGAAGCACCAAGAAGTGAATCACAACACAGGTCTTTAGGGTTGCTATGATCTGAAGGGTTGTATCCACCCCAAAATTCACATGTTGGAATCCTAACACCCAATGTGATGGTGTTAGAAAGTGACTAGGTCACCCATGGGAGGTAATTAGGTCATGAAGGGAGAGCCCTCATGAATGGAATTAGTGCCCTTATAAAAGAGATCCCACAGAGCTCCCCAGTTCCTTCCTCCACGTGAGGATACAAGGAGAAGTCTGTGACTGGATGAGGCCCTTCATCCAACCATGCTGGCACGCTGGTGTCACACTTCCAGCCTGGAACTGTGTTTCCATTGTTTATAAGCTACCCAGTCTCTGGCATCTTGTTATAGCAGCCCAAACAGACCCAGGGGTTTTAGAGCAAAGCCACATGCTCATCTGCAGGTTACTGTTCTTTTGAGAACAGCTCCTGATTGAGAAGAAATGAATGAGCACTGATATCAAATGATTACATCATCTGAGCTACCTCTCATTACTTGTATTATTAACCTGACACACCAAGCCACTAGGTTGGGCATACAGAGCAGTAACCCACTAGGTAGACTGATCAGTAGAAGAGACTGAGCTGGAAGAGATCCAGAATGTACTAGTAAGTTGCATGAGTAGGTGGCTGAGATTCCTCTGACACACACTCTTCTCCATTGCCCCCCACCCCTTGATCCTGACCAAGAATTATTTATGACCAATTGACTGAAGAGGAAAAGCATTGAGCCTGGTTGCTGAATGGTGCAGTACAATGTGCTGGCACCAAATCGAAGTATACTGCTGCAGTTTACAAAGCGAATCGTGAGAGTTCCTGAAAAGGAAATCCTCCCAGGTGGCAGAGCTTCAAATACATTTTGTTGTGCCCTGTGTTTAAATTGCGATATAGCTACAAGTAACAGATGCATGCTGATTCACAGGCACTGGCTAACAGCTTAGGAGGATGGTCGGGGACTTAGACAGAACAAGATATGAAGACTGATGACAAGAAGTGCTGGGAAAGGGGTATGTAGGTAGACGTCTCCGAATGGGCACAAAGCATGAAGACATTTCTGTACCATGTGGATGACCTTTCTTGGGCATCCACACTCAGAGAAGGCTCTCAATAACCCAGGTAGACAAATGACATGTTCTGCAAACATCAGTCACGACTCCCTCCAGCCACCCCGGGACTTGCTCAATGGGCCCACATGCAAAGTGGCCCAGGTGGCAACAATGGAGGCTATGCACGGGCTCAGCAAAAGGAATGCTCCTCATCAACCATAACCTGGATATTGCCACGTCAGCCAACAGGAGAAGCCAATGCTGAGGCCCCCGTTTGGCCCCATTTCCTGGGGAGACCAGCCAGTCATCTAGCAACAAGTAGAGTTATGGAAGAGGCTGTAAACTCTCCTTGGTGTAACAAGTCACATATCCTGGATACAGATTTGCTTTCCCAGCCTTTAAGCGTCCGCCTGTGCCACTAAGTGCAGATTTAAGAAATGCCTTATTTATCATCATGGTAATCAATATAATCCTATATCTGCCCCAGGATCTTATTAACAGCAAAAGAAGTGTGGTACTGTGTTGATGAATCACTGACCTCTACCTCTGAAACCAATAATGCATTATATGTTAATTAATTGAATTTAAATTAAAAAATAAGTGGAAAAAAAAAGTTTCCAATCTATATATAGCCAAAACATCAATATTTCCTTTTACAGTTTCTTTCATTGCTTTTCCACTCAAAAAAGCTGTTGTTACCCATATTTAAACATATTCTCTTCCAGCTGTTTATGGTTCCTTTTTGGTATCTAATTCTTTAATCCATCTGGAATTAGCTTTTGTATGGTGTAAGCTGAGAAAATTTTTTCCCATACAGTTAAACAATGATACAGAATAAATGTTTCTTTAAAAAAAAATCCTCCAAGATCAAAGTAGACTTTTTCTTTATTTTACTAATTACCATATTAATAGTAATGCTATGGGGAAGGGAAAAAAAAAAAACCTTGAAGAAAAATGTGATCCCTCAGGAGTCACTGAAATTTCAGGCTCAGAGAGCAAATCTATACAATGAGCTTACAAGACTATTCATCCTCGGAAAGGGTTATCATTTCCAGAGACAACTAAGACCCTATTTTATCACCTGTCATATTCAATATGAGTATGAAACCATTTGGAAAAATAGGTGGACATTTTGGAGCCATCATATAATTTTTATCTGATCCTGACAGATCAATTCCACTGCCTGTCATGCAAGATAGATTTAAAAGCTGACATCATAGAAAATGTGCTGATATTTAATCCAGAAAAGGCCAATGGTGATGACAGTAAGCAGGAAAAAATATCTACATAATGTAGCAAAGGTTATCATGGGCTTTTGATGTGAGGTTTCAAGTTCTCAGGCAGATGGACAGCATTGTGGTTAGTTCAGGATTCCAGCTGCGAGTGGAGTTCCAGGGGACGGGTAAGGAAGGAGAAACAATTTTGCATATAAACTCATCACAGAGAATTTTAATCTCTCTCTAACCTGAAGTCTGCCTTCCTACCTTGCATTTTATAGATATCCTAATATAATACCTGGGCTGCAAAGCACAAAGCAACAAGTACCAACCATTTTCCATACTCTGGACTGGCTACCTCTGTGTTTCTGAGAGTAACATATTCATAAATTTAATTTATAAAGTCGAAACAAATTTGAGCTTTGACTGCCTTAAGGATTCCCTTAATCCTTCAAAATCACCTAGTGTCTATTACTATCATTTTTTTTCTTCATTAGATTTTAATTACAGGAGTGAAACATTCTTATTATAATAAGGCTAAAATAAAAATGAATAAAAATAACAATCTCCTGAATAAAAATAACAATCTCCCTATCCCACCCTCCTCTGATAATACCAAGTTGGTATTATCCTTCACTAGCTTTTTTAAAAATAATTTTTTATACAAATAGAAGAGTTTTTGCCATTTTTATTTGTTTTATAAAAACAACTTCATTATATGTGGCTCTGCCCTTTCATTTTGCCACTTATCTATATATAATGAACATACCTCCAAGTTAATGAAATGAATCACTTACTTATAGCTTTACCAGCATTTCAGTATCAATGGATAGTAACTGTATTTCCAGATATTAACCACTACAAACAATGCTACTACATTGGACACCCACAGGCACACATCCTGAATAATTCATACTTCTAACACCAAATGCAGATCTGTTAGAACCAAAGTGATGTGTACTGTTAACAGTCATAGATGTTTATAAATTACTTTCCAAAAAGTTGCACCAATTTGTATTTCCATGAGCAGCACTTAAAAGTGACTTTGGATTTCCAATTATGCCAAGATGGAATTATGCTCCATTCCTCCCAGATCTTCCCTCTTATAACTAAAAATGCCTGGACATAATATAAAGAATAAGCATAAGGTGACTCTAAAATATGGAAAAAAGGAGCCAAGCTGCCTGGAGAATAAAGGACTTGAGGAACAACACAGCTATGAGTCTCCTCGGTTTCCTTATTGCTGCTCACGTATTCGGAAAACGATGTTGCAGAAGCTGCCAACCCAGAACTATCCCCCAAAAAGAAAAGACCTGCTTCCCTTAGCCAAAGCACCAGTAAAAAGATAGTCTAAAGGGAAATTTTTGTGAGAATACCCACCCTACTTTGGCAAAACACCAACAGAAAACTGCACACAGCCCTCTCCCTCCTCTACAAGTGGCCCAATCTGATCCCCCAACTGGGAGGTGTGAACAAGGCCAACAGGGAGCTAATCTTCCATCCTCTGCCTGGTGGGAGCAGGCAGCAATGATCTGATCCCACCACCCACCATCGCATCCGTGAGATGAGCCCGCAACTGATCCTCTACTCCCTGCCCAACCAAAGCAAGGCACCCGCCAGTTTCCCAGAGAGGATGGTGTCAGCATATCTGAGCAGGATACTGTTGTCCCAGACCCCAACCAGCAGAAGCAAGCAGCAATCAGATTCCCCCATCGGGTTAGTGTCAGTGGGGTCCAGTGATGAGCTGAACCTCCATTTCTTAACAAGCAATAAGACTTAATGACACAGAGTTAAGGTGAAGACACAGAGTCTCCTAAGATAATAGGCCAAATGTCCAAGATACAATCAAAAATCATTAATGGTATCAAGAACCAGGAATATCACAACTGGAATCAAAAAGACAGTCAACAGATCCTAACACCAATATGAATCAGATGCTAGAACGACCTCATAAGAATTTTAAAACCGCTATAATACAAATGTTTCAAATTCAATGAAAGAACTGAAAATTTCAGGAAAAATAAAGGTTATAAAAAAATGTAAAATATAGACCTGAAAAATACAATAACCAATACAAAAAACTCACTGGATGGGGCTTAATAATAGAATGCAGATGGGAGAGAACATAATCAGTGAATTACAAACAGAATAATTATATTTACAAAATCTGAAAAACTGATTTAAAAAAAGACTTAAGAAAAAAAAAAAAGAAAAGCAGCAGGGGTCCTGAGTGGCTCAGTCAGTTAAGTATCCAACTCTTGATTTCAGCTCAGGTCATGATCTCAGGGCTGTGAGATCGAGCCCCACATTGGATGTGGAGACTGCTTAAGATTCTCTCTCTCCCTCTCCCCTTCCTCCTCCCCACCCCTCTCCCTAAAGAAATTAAAAAAAAAAAAAAAAACAGAGTCTCATGGCCTGTAGAATAACCACAAAATGCTTTATACAAGGATACCTCATTTATTGGGCATTGCCGATATTGCATTTTTTACAAACTGAAGGTTTGTAAAACCTTCAGTTTGTAAAACCATCCTCTGCATGGATCAAGTCTATTGGTGCCATTTTTCCAATAGCATTTGCTCATTTAGGTCTCTGTCACATTTTTCTCACAATATTTTGAACTTTTTCATATTATTTATTATATTTGAATTGCTGCAATCTCATGATAAAACTTTAATGAATGAGGAGTTGCTTCTTATGGATGAGCAAACAAAGCAATTTCTTGAGAGGGAAACTACTTCTGGTAAAAATGCTGTGAAGATTGTTGAAATGACAACAACACATTTAGAATATTACATGAACTTAGTTGATAAAGTAACAGCAGGGTTTGAGAAAACTGACTCCAATTTTGAAAGAAGTTCTACTTGGGCAAAATGCTATCAAACAACATCACATGCTACAGAGCAGTCATTCATGAAAGGAAGAGTCAATCAATGAGGCAAACTTCATTGTTGGATTATTTTGGGAAATTGCTATAGCTACCTCACCCTTCAGCAACTACCACCCTGATCAGTCACTGGCCATCAACATCGAGGTAAGAACCCCCTCCGTGAGCAAAAACATTACGGCTCACTGAAAGCTCAGATGATGGTTAGCATTTTTTTCTTTTATTGCAATAAGGTATTTTTTAATTAAGGTATGCACATTGTTTTTTTTAGACATAATGCTACTTCACACTTAATAGACCACAGTATAGTTTAAACATTACTTTTATATGCACTGGGAAATCAAAAAATTCATTTGACTCACTTTATTGTAATATTCACTTTACTGTGGTAGTCTGGAACTGAACCTGCAATATCTTTTATCCTCAGACTCCCAAGAAAGAAAGGAAAGGAAGAATGGAACTGAACAAGTATTTGAAGAAATAATACCTGGAAAATACGCATATTTAGCAGAAGAAATAAATCTACAGATTTAAGGAGCTGAACAAACTCAAAATAGGAGAAACTCAAAGAAATTCACACCACAGATAAATTACAATTAAGCTTCTAAATCCTAAAAGACAAAGAAAATATCTTTAAAAAAAAAAAAAAAACAACCAGAGAGGAATGGCCCATCACTTATAAATAACATCAATTGTAACAACAGATTTTTTCATATGAAACTATGAGGACCAGAAGAAAGTGTAATATTTTGGGGGACTTTAATAAAAATTGTCAACCAAAGTTTTAACTGCAGAGAAATATGCTTTAGGAATGCAAAATTATAAATAAAGATTTCTCAGAAAAAGGAAAAGTAATAATTCCTTTATAACAAACCTATCTTTAAAGAATGGCTTCAGAAAGTTCTCCAAACAAAGGAAACTACATCAGACTATCAAAAAAGAACATCAGAATACGTAAAACTAGGGGTATATGTAATAGTCTAACCTACATTAACCTAAAATAAAGGCAGACAGAAGTGGCTATATTGACACTAAATGAAGTAGATGTCACAGAAAAGAAAACTCTCAGAGACAAAGAGGAACTTAAATAATGATAAAAGCATCTATCCAGGAAGACATAATAACCCTAAATATATATGCACTGAACAATGGAGCCTCCAAATACATGAAGTAAAAATTGTTACAGATGTAGTGAAAAGAAGGGCCACATGCACACCAATGTTCATAGCAGCAATGTCCACAATAGCCAAACTGTGGAAGGAGCTGAGATGCCCTTCAAAAGATGAATGGATAAAGAAGATGTGGTTCATATATACAATGGAATATTACTCTGCCATCAGAAAGGATGAATACCCACCATTTATATTGACATGGATGGAACTGGAGGGTATTATACTAAGTGAAATAAGTCAATCAGAGAAAGACAATTATCATACGGTTTCATTCATATGTGGAACATAAGGAATAGTGCAGAGGACAATAGCCCGACTCACTTTATGAGGCCAGTATTATACTCAAACTAGAAAAAGAGAGAGAGAGAAAGGAAAGAAGGAATGGGAGGGAGGAAAGGATGCCCCCGGGAAGAGGGCAGATTTATTTTCCAATCAGGATAATGAAGATAATGTTTCCTTCTGTGGGTAAAAGTTGGGCAGGTTTGCCAGCACCCCTCATAAAATGAGGGTTTCCTAATCATGGAGCTCAGCAATGACACAAACCACCTCCCCGTGTGCACAGCATCCACCTGGGCCTGCTTGCACATTGTTCCCTCCACTGTGGGACTTGGGAGTCAAGGGGAACCAATTCAAACATAACCCTCATGCTGTCCACTGTGCCCTGGGGTGATAAAGTCCTGTCTCTGACCCGGGAGTCTGTGTCTTCCACCTGCATCTACTAAAACCAGCAGATTTGCCTGTTAACTTTCAAGTAGGATGAAACCTTTCAGTCCTAAAAACTACTTATTGCTAAGTAGTTATTGCAAAGTAAGGATCCCTTGTATAAATAAGCCAGTTTATCCATGTACATTTGGACATTTCTGCTCTTTGAAAGACACTCTTAAGAGATTAAACAGACAAGCCACTGACTGAGAGACAATATTTGCAAGTCACACATCTGATAAGTAACTTCTATCACAAGTATATATTTTAAAACCCTCAAAACTCACTAAGAAAACAACCCTTTTTAATAAGGAGAAGATATGCATAGATGGTTCAACAAGGAAGATACAGAAATGACAAATAGGTACATGAAAAGATGCTCTAAATCATAAGTCATTAGGGAAATGCAAATTTAAACCACAGTGAGACAGAATGACACACCTGGTTGAACAGGTAACATTAAAAAAAGACTAGTCATAGGGAGTTCGCAAGGAGGTGGAAAAACTGGAATTCCCATACACTGTGGGGGAAAATGTAAAATGGTACAACTACTTTGAAAAATAGCTGATCTGTTTCTTAAAAACATAAGACCTACCATAAGACCCAGCAATTTCACTTCTAGAAAGTTACCCAAAAGAAATCTTAAAGTGTATATCAAAAGATTTATCCAAATGTTCATTTTTTTAAGTTAATTAAGAGTTGAAGACTTGCAAATGGAGATTTCCTAATTCTATCATCTCTCCTATATTGCTCAGCTATGAGATTTCTATAAAGAAGAACTTTGCCAAATCAACTATTTGATTATTCTGAATTAAAGTCTGTTAAATGCTGGGTAAATACTGATTTTGGCCCCTGACTAAACAATTTTCAGGATAATAGTCACCTATCCTAAAAAAGGTTATTTGTTTATTATAATCATGACCTCAAAAATTTTTTACACTGATATTTTAATATATTGCAGTCATTATTCTTTTTAATGCTCAAAATGCCATCTTGGGCCAATAGAAGCTCCTTCATGTTGGATCTTATATTCTTTTGATGTAACCTTAGCAGTTTCTGGGAATTTCTTTGCTTTTTCAGGAATGACATGTCCTGGGCTCTATTTTGCTTATCTCTTGCATGAATGTGTAGCTGTGTCCACCACAGAGGCCATCTGCACAAAAGGCATGGTTCCTTTTAGTGGAAAACAGCATTTAGGAATTAAAATTTGTGCTGGATTTTTAGTAGACAAAACTATAAAATAAAAAAATAAATAAAAATAAACTATAAAATAAGTGACTTCTTTCAAAAGAGACTAAAATAAATAAAACAAAAATAAAAAGACTAAATCATGAATTCATCCTAATAATTTTGATTTCAATTAAGGGTGACAGGATTTTACTTTTTATTTCATAATTGTATGTTTTCTTTTATGCTGAAAATCCTTAGTTCCTATTACAATTGGCATAATTATTAGCTTTCTTTTCCTGTACATATAGGTATATACAATAGTTTCAAGCCAGAAGTACAATTATTAACACCACCACCAAGAACAAAACACAGCTGTAAGTTTCTTTTTTTTTTTTTTAAGATTTTATTTATTTGACAGAGAGAGCACAAGCAGAGGGCGAGAGAGAGAGAAGCAGGCTCCCCGCTGAGCAAGGAGCCTGATGCGGGACTCGATCCCAGGACCCTGGGATCATGACCCGGGTCGAAGGCAGCCACCCAACCGACCGAGCCACCTAGGCGTCCCACAGCTGTAAGTTTCTTAATGGGGTTTTTTAGTCCCTAAAATGTATCCCAATAGAAATATACTGCCAAGTACTGTGATCTAAAAACATGTTTATATCTCTTCTCTGGGTAGTTATACCACAAAGTTGATACCAGGTTATTTTTTCCATTTTTACACTACTTTCTTTTTATCATTTTTATTTTATTTTTAATTATGTACAACCTTTACATGGTTTTTAAATCTAAGTCATAAACCATTTACATTCAGAGAAGTAGAGCTTTCATCCCTGCCCCTACTCCGTATTCTCTTCCTTTCCCTATAAATTGTTATTTTTTGTTAATTTTTCATTTATCCTTCCACTGTCTTTTTGAAAATATTAGTAAATGCATGTATCTTTTCTGTTTCCACCCCCCCCCTTTTTTTTTTCAGATTTTATTTATTTATTTGTCAGAGAGAGAGGGAGAGAGGGACAGAGAGCAAGCACAAGCAGGGGGAGGCAGGCAGAGGGAGAAGCAGGCTCCCCGCTGAGCAAGGAGCCCAATGTGGGACTCACTCCCAGGATTCTGGGATCATGACCTGAGCTGAAGGCAGACACTTAACCAGCTGAGCCATTCAGGCATCCCTCACCCCCTTTCTTATACAAAAGGTAGTATATACCACAAATACTGTTCTGCACCTTGTTTTCAGGATAGTAACATATCTTGGAGACCACGCCATGCTTGTGTATCGAGATCCTCCTGGTCCCTTCTCACAGCTGTCTAGTCCTCCATTATGGGGACTGTGGTTGACAGAATCCTAAAGATGTGCCTCCCCCAAGATTCCCACCCCTCCGGCATCAAACACTAATCTAGGTACTACAGTGAAGAGAATTTGAAGAACCAATTTAATTAAGCTAAAAATATGTAGATTATCTACATGACCCTAACCCAATCAGGTGAAACCTGTAAAAGCAGAGTTTTCTGTGGCTGGCAGCAGAAGAGGGAGGTCAAGGACATTTGAGGGGGTGGAGAGGATTCGAGGAATAAATAGTCCCTCTGCTGGCCTCCAGGAAGAAAGCAAACAGCTCCACTGTGAACTGCCGTTGGAGAGGAAAGTCAGTCTGTAGAAGCTGAGAGCTATCCCCAGCCAAAAGCCACCAAGGAAATGGGAACTTCAGTTCTAGAGCTGCAAGGAAATAAATTCCACCAACAATCAGTGAGCTTAGAAGAGGACCCTGAGCCTCAGATGAAGATTGCAGCATCAGCCAACACCTTCCCTTCAAGCCTGTGAGACACAAGCAGAGGGTCCCGCTACACAGAGCCCTGACTCCCAACCCATGGGAACTGTCGGATTAATAATGTGCATTGTCTTAAACCGCGGAGTTTGTGGTAATTTGTTACAGTGGGAATACAAAACTCACACAAGGTTGCCCACAGTTCTCTAGCCAGTCTCCTGCTGATGCATATTTTTTATAGGCTTTTGCCATAACAAGCAATGCCTAGTGGATGTGTCACTTCACTTCTTTGCTAATAATGGATCTTTGGATGCTCTTGCCTAGAACTGAAATGGCTGGGTGAAAGGGTGAAAACATGCAATTTTTCTAGATATTGTCAAATTCCTCTTCACAGTAACTGCAATATTTTACATCCCCACCAGCAAAGTATGAGAAGGCTGGTTTCAAAGAAGACATACAAATGGCCAACAGACACATGAAAAAATGCTCCACATCACTTGTCATCAGAGAAATACAAATCAAAACCACAATGAGATACCACTTTACACCAGTCAAAATGGCTAAAATTAACAATTCAGGGAACAACGAATGTTGGTGAGGATGTGGAGAAAGGGGAACCCTCTTACACTGTTGGTGGGAATGCAAACTGGTGCAGCCACTCTGGAAAACAGTATGGAGGTTCCTCAAACAGTTAAAAATAGAGCTACCCTATGACCCAGCAATTGCACTACTGGGTATTTGCCCCAAAGATAGAGATAAAATGAAAATAAGGGGCAACTGCACCCCAGTGTTCATAGCAGCAATGTCCACAATACCAAACTGTGGAAGGAGCAGAGATGCCCTTCAACAGATGAATAGATAAAGAAGATGTGGTTCATATATACAATGGAATATTACTCAGCCATCAGAAAGGATGAATACCTACCATTTATGTCGACATGGATGGAATTGGAGGGGATTATGCTAAGTGAAATAAGTCAATCAGAGGAAGACAATTATCATATGGTTTCACTCATATGTGGAACATAAGGAATAGCGCAGAAGACCACAGGGGAAGGGCGGGAAAACTGAATGGGAAGAAATCAGAGAAGGAGACAAACCATTATAGACTTGATTCTGGGAAACAAACTGAGGGTTGCAGAAGGGGAGGTGGGTGGGGGAATGGGGTAACTGGGCGATGGACATTAAGGAGGGCAGGTGATATGATGAGCCCTGGGTGTTATACACAACTAATGAATCATTGAACACTACATCAAAAACTAATGATGTACTATATGTTGGCTAATTGAACTTACAAAAAAAAAAAAGTAACCTAAGCATAAGACAAATGTGACTTACATCTAAAACAATTAATAAAAATATATCCAAAGAAGAAGGTTGATTTCCCCACAGCCTCACCAAGATAATACATTTTCAAACCCTGCCAGGGCACTAAGTGAGAAACACTATCTCTGCTGGTTTCCCTTAGAATGAGGAAGAGCAAAGTGCATTCCTCTTACAATGAGGAAGCTTTCACATTTACTTGTAGGTTTAAAGGTCCTCCTCATTCCTTTCTCCATGAAGTGTCTGTTCAGAACTTTCATCTCTATTTCTGCCACATCCCTTTTATCTGTTGGCGAGTTTTGGCTTCTGCATCCCATGTTAGAGGCTTCCCTTAAATACCTGGTGATTCTTGAGTTCCATTTATATTTTTAAATGATGCACTGAAGTGTTGTTGGGAGGTGTGTGTGCAGGATCAAGGCCTAAGGTTGATGGGCTCCACTCCAAGAATATTCGGCAAAGTGTCACTAGCTGCAGAAGGGGACATCCAAATGGCAGCCCCTGTGGGGCTTTTATCAGGATTTGGTCGGTTTCCCAGAGATGAATCTCCAGATTCTGGCCAAGAGTACATCAGCCAGGCTGCCAACAGTCTGCAAGTGCGGTAGGAAAGGGGGTGGAAGGTCTCACCCTTCAGAGTAAGTAGAGTTGCAGACAATCCTCAGTTTCTCACAAGGCACCTACCTCACCTCCCTCTTATCTATATGTGAAAATACCCAAATTGGCAGCATTTCCAGTTCACACTATCCAGAATGCATTTCAAGTCTCTTGCTGAGACAGAAGAGGCAGAGTCTCCTGGATGTTTGTGTTGGAGGAGGGGGTGGGGATCAACCCTCCCTGCAGATTCCCCATCAATCCTGCCTTGCGTTTCCCCTCCCCCTCACCACCGCCATCAAACCTAGCAGGCACCCCTAATTCCCAACCTTTCCAGAGTTTTGTCATGCAGGCATCAGATCTCCTCCCGGCTTTCCCCTTGCAGACAAAAAGGGACCTCGGCAATCTCCATTCTGCTAAATGAGCAAGCATTCATCTCTCAGCTTTCCAGCTTCCAAAACCGAAAGACGAGGTGACAATGCTCATCAGTTTTAGCCATCTTTCCCTTTGCCTTTGTAGTTTTGTACCGTTCTCATTCCTTTACTTGCAGCTCAGTACAGTATCAGAAGAGAACATGTTTGAGCAGAAGACGACTGCTAACATGTCTTCAGTTAGAAACCCTCCATCGGTTCCTTTCTTCCCCCTGGCATTCAGGGCATGTGAGGTCTCCTGGAAGTTCACTCCATCTTTCCTATTTTCACATGAACTGTCCAGGTCTCTGTCAGGAGCTCGGTGTGGTTCAGGGTATTCTTTCATACCACCTTTCAAAGTCCTAACACCATCCCCAGCAGAGGCCATGCTCTTTTAGTTCCTCTGCTGAATTTCAAAAAACTGGTCTCCACAGAGTTCTCATTACTTGTTTATTAAAATTCTGTCGATTCCATTCGTTCTGTCCCAGTAAGAGCTGCCTGTTCTTCTTTTTCCTCCTCCTTCAAGTACCATGTCTCTCTCAACAGACTATGACAAATGTGCTTACTCATGACTTCATCTACTCAGCACCTGACCAGGACAGGTTGTGGCAAAGAGGCAGGTGGTGAGAGGGGGCTGTTCTCTTCAAGTGCAAGGAAATGAGGTCATCTGCCTGCAGCCTCACTGACCGGGGGCAGATCGGCCCCCATTCAGTCCTGCTCCCAGTCTCCTGGGAACACGCATGCTGGCCCCAACAACCGCACATAGAAAGCACCTGCATTTTGGACCCTGAGGAAGCCCCAAAATCTGCTGTTCACCCAGGTTTAGAGGATAGCGAATCAACTCTGCCACAAAGCACAGGAAGAATGGAGCCTGTCCTCACGTCTCCGGCAAGGCTAAGCCTCATCTTCCAGGCTCCTTCTCTACACGCATCCTGCTCACTGTGGAGCTCCAGAGAGTCGGCAGGGTGGAAGTTGGGGCCAGGGTATGCATTCAGACCACCCTCTTCCCACCACTGCTCAAGTTTCTAAATATTCATTCAGACACACAGAAATCATAGCCATTTCCTGGGAGGAACAAATAGATCACACCCAGGCTCTGATGGTCTGAATGCTTTGATTCTCACCAGTTAAAGGGTTTCTGCAGTTGGGCCTGAGACGGGGATTTGAGACAGGATGAGCAGAGTGGCTCTCAGAAGAAGAGACCCTTACACTGACCAGAAACCTGAATGACCTGAGGAAGCCAGCCATGAAAACCTCTGGGGGAAGAGCAAAATGGGCACAAGGAACAGCACCTGGGAAGGGCCCTGAGGTGAGTCTAGTAGGCTTACTGCGTTCGAAAAGCAGTAAGAAAAACTATGTGGCTGGAATGGAGTGAGAGCCAAGAAGAGTCAGAGACACAGGCTGACAGGTGGGCAGGGACTAGGTGAAGTAGGGCAGAGGATGCCAAGGCTATCATTTCAGCATGACAGGATGTTTTTAGAAGAGTCTGAGCAGGGAAGAAACAAAAGTCAATTCACACTGTGTAAGAGCTTCTCTAGTTGCTACATGAAGACCAGACTATGAGTCTAAGAAATGATGTAAGAACATCTGTTGAGAAACTATATTATTTGCCCTGGTGAAAATGATGGTAGACACACAGAATAGAGGCAGCAAAGTGAGTGGTGAGAGGCCTTTACGAATAGACAAGAACTTCGGCTTCCAGTTCTAATGGACTAAGGGACAGGACGCGTGCACCCATTTGAAACAACTATAAAATATGCAGTCATCAGAACGGTATGGTACTGGCACAAAAACAGACACACAGATCAATGGAACAGCATAGAGAACACAGAAATGGACCGTCAACAATATGGTCAACTAATCTTCAACAAAGCAGGAAAGAATATGCAATGGAAAAAAGAAAATCTCTTCCACAAATGGTGCTGGGAACATTGGACAGCTATATACAGAAGAATGAAATTGGACCACTTTCTTACACCATACACAAAAATAAGCTCAAGATGGATGAAAGACCTAAATGTGAGATAGGAATCCATCAAAATCCTAGAGGAGAACATAGGCAGCAACCTCTTCGACTGTAGCCACAGCAACTTTGTGCTAGACAATATCCAAAGGCAAGGGAAACAAAAGCAAAATGAACTATTGGGACTTCATCAGGATAAAAAGCTTTTGCACAGCAAAGGAAACAGTTGACAAAACTAAAAGACACGTATGGAATGGGAAAAGACATTTGCAAATGCC
Source organism: Neomonachus schauinslandi (assembly GCF_002201575.2). NCBI lineage: Eukaryota > Metazoa > Chordata > Mammalia > Carnivora > Phocidae > Neomonachus > Neomonachus schauinslandi. Next base: position 145,397,162 of record NC_058403.1, on the reverse strand, counting down.
TTATCAAATAAAGGGCTAGTATCCAAAATCTATAAAGAACTTATCAAACTCAACACCCAAAGAACAAATAATCCAATCAAGAAATGGGGAAAGACATGAACAGACATTTCTCCAAAGAAGACATACAAATGGCTAACAGACACATTAAAAAATGTTCAACATTACTCAGCATCAGGGAAATACAAATCAAAACCACAATGAGATACTACCTCACACTGGTGAGAATGGCTAAAATCAACAAGTCAGGAAATGGCAGATGTTGGCAAGGATGAAGAGAAAGGGGAACCCTCTTATACTGCTGGTGGGAATGCAAGCTGGTGCAGCCACTCTGGAAAACAGTATGGAGGTTCCTCAAAAAGTTGAAAATAGAGCTACCATACCACCCAGCAATTGCACTACTAGGTATTTATCCAAAGGATACAAACATAGTGATTCAAAGGGGCACATGCACCCCAATGTTTATAGCAGCAATGGTCACAATAGCCAAAATATGGAAAGAGCCTAGAGCTCCATTGACAGATGAATAAAGATGTGGTATATATATATATATATATACAATGGAATATTATGCAGCCATCAAAAAGAATGAAATCTTGCCATTTGCGACAACGTGGATGGAACCAGAGGGTATTACGCTAAGCAAAATCAGAGAAAGGCAAATACCATATGATCTCACTCATACATGGAATTTAAGAAACAAAACACATGAACACAGGGGAAAGGAAGGAAAAATAAAATAAGATGAAAACAGAGAGGGAGGCAAACCATCAGAGACTCTTAACTATAGGGAACAAACTGAGGGTTGCTGGAGGGGAGGTGGGTGCGGGGATGGGGTAATTGGGTGATGGGTATTAAGGAGGGCACATGACATAAAGAGGACTGGGTGTTATATGCAACTGATAAAACACTAAATTTTACCCCTGAAACTAATAATACAGTATATGTTCACTAAATGGAATTTAAATAAAAAGTTTTTTAAAAACACAACTACAAGATAGACAAAATATGTAAAACATCAGTTTTCAAGACACTGGATGTAAAACAAAGCTGGACGACGATCCCTGAGACATGAAAAGAAGGGAGGCTCTGTAGGAACTTCTACATACCCTTCACTTAGTTCTGATTAACCTGCAACATAAGGACATGCTAAAAGGCAGATGTCAAGGAAGAATCTAAAAGAATCCTACAAATGCCTTCCAGGCAATGAATATGCTTAATTAAAATCACATACTTATGAACTAATATTGGTATGTGACAGTACCTATCTATAAGAAAAGACATTTCAAAGACAAGATACACAAAATTAAGCTAGCAATGAGCACTAACATAGACATTTACAACTGATTTGATGAGGAAGACACTGACTTTGATCCCTAATTAAGCAAAATGTTATCTCTCCCTCAGAAAAAGAATTCTGTTCTTCTCATTTGTAGACCTGCATTACAAAAAAAAAAAAAAAAATTGTACTCATTAGTATATTTTTACTATGTCAATTTAAAAATCTGTGGATATTTGTTCTCTCTCCTGTTATAGAAGTACATTAATCAATAAAAACTTTGTGGAACTTTGGTTTTTCTCGTTACATAAATACAAATAGCCACAATTTTGCCTCTTAACCCATAAATCCTAAAATATTTACTCTCTATTTACAGAAAAAAGTTTTCCAATCTCTAATCTAGATCAATCTCAGCAATTCTAGGGTCTCCTCAGTATTCTACAGTGAGTAACAAGCTAAATCAAGAAACAGACATTCAATCATATATTCAAGGTTCCTCTGGGTTGTAATTTTGCATGGACCAGACAGTCCATATGCTCATCAGGAAGCATCAGAGCATGAAGGGAATCTGAGGTGTGTCAGAACAGCTTCTCCTTTTAGAGGAAGTGGGTGCAACCCAGGGAGAGAGAGATCTGCCCAGCCTAGGTCCATTCCAGAAACTTGTCCCTGCTCTGCCTCTTCCTCTACACTTCACTAGACTATTCCGCTGGGCTTCCAGCTGCTCATTCCAGAATCTTACAAAAGTGAAAATTATGACCAAACCACGAGTCAAGAATGCCTCCCAAAGATGCAAACCAGAACCAACTTTAACACCCTGACTTGGATTGTCCTCACATCTAGGAACTCTAGCTCTTTCCCACCACCCTGCCTCAGCTCCAGATGTCTTCTCTCAGTCCTCTATATTTCCCAGCTGTGGCTGTATGTGAAAAATTAAACCCATAGAAAAGTCCAGGAAAAAAAAATTTCAGCATTAGGCACACAGAGGTCAAGAAATACTAACAATAAAAGAGGTTCCAAATCGATGTTATTGATGAAACCATATCAGAGAAAATCATACCTTGATTGGCAGCTGAGCAGCAGCATCTCATGGTTATGAATTAAAATATATAAAAGAACGAGGAAGGCTTTTGCTCTAATGGAAGTTGAGGGGCTGTCAAGTAAACGGATAATTGTAGAGACAAAATCCTATGGAAGACAATAAAATATTTTTTGAGAAAACATGCAATGAATAGAGCAGTCAACTATCAGGGTCAGTAGTGTACTATAACTAAACAGCAAAAAATAAAATATCAGCTACTGGTTTTGCATTCTTAATTTGCGCTGGACTCTATACTAAAATTTTAGTATGTATTATCTCATTTAAACCTGAAAACTAGCCATAATAACATGACACTATGATCCCTATTTTTTTTTTAAAGATTTTATTCATCTATTTGAGAGAGAGAGCATGAGTCGGGGAGTGGGGGGGAAGGGGCAGAGGAAGAGAGAGAAGCAGACTCCCTGCTGAGCTGGGAGCCCGATGAGGGGCTCCTTGTGGGGCTTGATCCCAGGACCCCAGGATCATGACCTCAGCCGAAGGCAGATGCTTAACCAACTGAGCCACCCAGGCGCCCCAATGTTTTGTTTTTTTAATTTTATTTTATTATGTTATGTTAATCACCATACATTACATCATTAGTTTTTGATGTAGTGTTCCATGATTCATTGTTTGTGTATAACACCCAGTGCTCCATGCAGAACGTGCCCTCCTTAATACCCATCACCAGGCTAACCCATCCCCCCACCCCCCTCCCCTCTAGAACCCTCAGTTTGTTTCTCAGAGTCCATAGTCTCTCATGGTTCCTCTCCCCCTCCGATTTCCCACCCTTCATTCTTCCCCTCCTGCTATCATCTTCTTTTTTTTTCTTTTTTAACATATAATGTATTATTTGTTTCAGAGGTACAGGTCTGTGATTCATCAGTCTTCCACAATTCACAGTGCTGACCATGGCACATACCCTCCCCAATATCTATCACCCAGCCACCCCATCCCTCCCACCCCCCCACCACTCCAGCAACCCTCAGTTTGTTTCCTGAGATTAAGAATTCCTCATATCAGTGAGATCATATGATACATGTCTTTCTCTGACTGACTTATTTCGCTTAGCATAATACCCTCTAGTTTCATCCACGTCGTTGCAAATGGCAAGATTTTGGTTTTTGGATGACTGCATAATATTCCATTGTACATATATACCACAACTTCTTTATCCATTCATCTGTTGACAGACATCTTGGCTCTTTCCATAGTTTCAGGCGCCCCAATTTATCCCTATTTTACTTATTTTTTTTTAATATTTTATTTATTTATTTGACAGAGAGAGAAACAGCAAGAGAGGAACACAAGCAGGGGGAGTGGAAGAAGGAGAAGCAGGCTTCCCGCTGAGCAGGGAGCCCAATGTGGGGCTCGATCCCAGGACCCTGGGACCATGACCTGAGCCGAAGGCAGACACTTAACGACTGAGCCACCCAGGTGCCCCGTTATCCCTATTTTAAAGAGGAAAATGAATCTTGAAAAGTTAACCAATTCAAAAAGTTGGACTGAAATCAAGGCCAGTGGGACAACAAAGCCTTCCTCTTAACCACTCAACCACCCAACAGGAAGTGTGGCAATAAATAACTAGAAAAACTGGAATCACAACTGCATGTACACGTGAACATCAGTACAAACCTGCGTCTAGAGAAAACACATCTCTAGTCTACATATCTAAGGTCCTACAGATATACAAATACCCAAAAAAAGAACCTATATTCCTATAACATTCTGTAACTAAAGGCATAATACAACAGAGAGGAATACATACTGACTAATATTTGTATTATTTTCCCTTCTGACAGATTGTACATCGTTTCAGGTACCTATTGATATGCAAAAAGGAAATGCAGACACATACATATAGGCACACAGAGTTAATGAATGTAAGCAGGCAGGAATACAGAATTGTATTGTTAGCAAGATGGCTACACAGAGCAAAAGTGGAACTTCCCAACAGTCCTGAAGAGAAGCAAACACCTAACAGTGACACTGTTATGTCCAAGGCAAATGTAAGCAGTTCGATTTTTTGGCCATGCCACGGTCCTTTTACACTGGGGGCTATGTTGTCAAGCAGGAAGAATTTACATAGTCAGACATCTGCTTTTATTTAAGGATGGAGATATACCTATGTATCTATACCTATGCATGAGTCTCACCAGGTCCTGAACAAAATAATCAAGCTAATTCATCACCTAGGGTTAAAAAACGAATCAACACTAAGGTATCTTTGAGTAATAGATCTGTTTCCACCTTTCCAGCAGGTAGACAGTAGAAAGCTCAATTCTCCACAGTCAATTCCCATTCTAATTTATACCCTGGGCCCAAGTACCACAATTACAAATCTGTTTCCCACACTAATACCACCTGCCACACATACAAACACATAATTCCAAAACCACTCAAAGATCCACTAGCCTTAGACTGAAAAACTGTTCTGATTACAGGAGACTAAAAAGTCATGATAACTGATGCAATTCAAGATCTGGCAACTTTGTTTTACATAAAAGAACATTACTGGGACAATTGCAAAATCTGAATAAGGTCTGTAGATGAGTTAATAATGTTAAATAAATGTTAACTTCTTTTTAAATCCATGGCTTGTTTTTAGGGAATATTCAATGAAGTAATTAAAAGTAAAGGAGCATCAAAAACCAAAACAAAACAAAAATAAAAACAAACAAAAAAAAAGTAAAGGAGCATCAGGTCTCCAACCTCTTCTCGTATTGGCCACACACATGCTCACACACATGGTAAAAGAAAAAAACTATAAATCAAACATGGTAAAATGCTAACATTTGCTAAATGTGGGTAAAGGGTATATTGCAGTCCTTTGAACTGCACATCCAACACTAAACTCAGAATCTACCCTAAACATGATACTCGCCCTCTGAGGATCATCAATTCAAGACCAAACTTAAAAACTTGGGCATCTTCCTTGACACCTCCTTCCTCCCATGTCCAGTTGATCCCCAATTACTGTGAGAGTGATACCCCCACTAATGTTGCCTTATATTTCAATGCACCATTATATTTTTCCTGAATTACTATAACTTTGCTTTCTTCCATCTATTTCACAAGTGATAGCCACAGTGATCTTCTCCAACAGCAAATATGATCATGTTATTCACCTATAAAATATTCTCAATAGTTGCTGCAATCCTTGAGATGACCCTTATCACAGCATACAAAGCTTTTCATGATCTGGCCTTTTATTATCTTTCCAAAATCACTTATCATTCCACTACTAATCTATATAACCCCCAACATTCACCCTGGGGAAATAAACCAAGAAAATAGAGGACACTGAACAAAGGAAAGAGAGGAAGGGAATCCCACGATGATCCCAGGTGATAGCTATAACCAGGCACAGAGGGCAGCCTAACCATATTGGAGTTGTTTAGAAGACTCCAGGAGAGATCTTTTTAAGGAGAAAAAATTGGACAGAACACCTGATGCATTGAAATGCAATCTAAAAACAGAAAGTTATGTAACAAAATTCTACTGAATGTTGAGCTAACCAAAACTAATACAATGAATGCATGTTTGTGGTAGTGTCATACTTGAAAGTAAACTCCACACAAATCTAAGATTTAAAAAATAAACAAAAAAGAATGAAAATATCTAGAAGAGGCCACAGGACATATCAGATGTATAGATATTTACACACACACACACACACACACAAGCATTTATAGGCATGAAAAAGATCCAAGACAGTTAATGATACAAGAAAAAAAAAAAGTATAAACATACCTTAGGGATAGAGATGCAAAAATCCTCAACAAATATATGCAATTTGAATCCAACAATACATAAAACGTATAAATAGAAAGATTACAATCAACTAGAGTTTATCTCAGAAATCAAGACTGGTTCAATATTTGAGTATCAATCAATGTAATTCAGCAGATTAAATAAGAAAAACCACATGATCATATCAATAGATAATGAAAAAGCATTTGACAAAATTCAACATCCATTCATGATAAAAAACCCACTGAACAAGGAACAGAAGGGAACTTCCTCAATCTGTAAAAGAGTATTAAAGAAAAATTGCAGCTAACATCATACTTAGAGGGGAAACACCTGATGCTTCCCCACGGAGACTGGGAATTAAACAAGCATGTCCATTCCCATTACTCATAATTCAATATTTTACTGAAAGTCATTGCCAGTGTGATAAGGAAAGAAAAATAAATAAAAGTCATTCACACTATAATGGAAGCAATATTCTCAGAGGTTATGATTGTCTATGTAGAAAATCCCAAGGAATCTACAGAAAGGCTTCTACATCTTATGAGTTTAGCAAGATCTGGTGTAGCTCTATACACCAGTAATGAACAATTAGAAAACAAATTTTTTAAAGTATCATTTTTCAATAACTCTAACAAGAACAACAACAGAAATACAGGTATAAACCTAACAAAATTTGTGGAGAATCGCTAAGCTGAAAACTATACAACAATCATGAAAGAAAAAATGTTAAAGACATAAATAAATGAAGTGACATTTCATGTTGATCTATTTAAAAACTCAAGATAGTTAATATGCCAATTTTCTCCCAAACTGACTTACAGATTTAATTCAATTCCAATAAAAAAAAAAAATACCAGCAGGATTTTTTGCAGATATAAACAAGCTAATCGTAAAATTTATATGGAAAGGCAAAGGAACCCATAAGCAAAACAATTTGGGAGGAAAAAGATGAATCACACAATTATTTTAAAACATAAAAAAAACCCTACAGTAATCAAAACAATGTGGTATTGACAAAATGACAGATACACAGACCAAGGAAACAGTTCAGAAAAGGAATCAATTAGTTTAGGACAGGTTGCAAAGGGAACTTAGGATAAAGGACAGTTTTTTCAATAAGTAGTACTTATTATGGATATCCACATACAAAAAAAAAATTTACTTCATTTCATACTGTGCACCATATACAAAAATTGCAATCATACAAAATGAATCATACAACTGAATAAAAAATGTAAAACTATAAAGTTCTTACAAGAAAACAGAACAGAAAATCTTCATGATCTTTGGTTAGGAAGTTTTTAGATATAAAAACTTTTTTGGTGTTCCAAAAGCACAATCCATAAAAGAAATAACTGATGACCTGAATTTCATTAATATTAAAATTATCCTCTGTGGAAGACAAATACAACAAGACAAGCCAGATACTAGCATAAAATATTTGTATCCAGAATATAAAAAGAACTCTCAAAACTCAATATTAAGAAAAAACATTTTTAATGGGCAAAATATTTAAACAGACATTTCACCAAAGAACATATGCAGATATTCACATAAACACAAGAGGATGCTCAATGTCACAATCATTAAAATAATACAAATTGAGATCACAATGAGACACTATGCAATTATTTGAATGACCAACTGAAAAATGACTACTATGTGGAACAACTAGAATTCTATATACATAGCTGGTAGGACTGCAAAATGGTACAGTTACTCTAGAAAACAGCTTGGCAGTTTCATAAAAAATTGTTAAACACACAACTACCGTATATGATGCAGCCACTGTACTTCTATTCTAGTGAAATAAAAATGTATGCTCACAGAAAAACCTACACACAAAAGTTGACGGCAATACTTTTCATAACAGTCAAGAAATGAAAACAACCCATATGTCCTTGAATGAGTACATGGGTATATAAACTGTGGTATATCTACATAATGGAACAGTACTCAGCAATAAAAAGAAATGAACTATCGATACAACATGGATGAATCTCAGCTGCATTAAGTAAAAAAAAAAAAAAGTCTCAAAGATTACATACAATACAGTTCCATTTACATAACATTTTAGAAAAGGTAAAACTTTGGGGCAGAAAAGACATCAGTAATTGCCAGGGAATGGGGTGGGAGGTGGTTTGCCTAAAAAGGGAGCAGCACTATGTCATTCTTTGGGATGCTGCAATTGTTCTGTATCCTTCTTGTGGTGGTAGTGACAGGGTCTACACATGTGTTAATCCTCACAGAACCGTACTCCAAAAAGTAAAAATTTATCACTTCTAACATGTTAGAGTGATAAAGTGATAAATGTTAGAAGTGATAAAAAGTGAGAGAGAGAGAGAGAGAGGCAAACAAGAATAGAAAGCAGGAACTGTGTTTGTGTTCCTAATATACAAAGAGTTACATAATGACTCTTCCTCACATATAAGGCAGAATTTAGGCCAAAAAGAAGTAAACAAGATGAGGAAGACTTTTTAATGCTAAAGGCCACTTAACACTTAACAAGTAATGAATACAGTAGTGAATGCTATGCCTTACATAGCATAGTAACCACTTTTATAAAGTGGAAACTACAGAAGATGCAAGAAGCAACAGACTTTATCATACCACTCTCAGCCCAAGACTGTCAAGAGAACAAAAATAAGTGAGAATATAAGAGACTAAATGACATAAACAACAGATGTTATGGGTATATATCCAACTTTACACTTAGATAACAGAAAATGTACCTTTTTCTTCAACATAAAATGTTCCTTTAAACTGACCATATAAAAGGTCACAAAGAAAACCTTAATGTAATCCATAAAATAAAAAATACTTTTTTTAGATTTTATCTCTCCCCCAACCCACCTCCCCTCTGTCAACCACCAGTTTGTTCTCTGTATTTAAGTCTTTTTTGTTTGTCTCTTTTTTGGTTGTTCATTTGTTCTGTTTCTTAAATTCCACATATGAGTGAAATCAGATGGTATTTGTCTTTCTCTGACTTATTTCACTTATCATTATACCCTCTGAAGTCCATCCATATTGTTGCAAATGGCAAGATCTCATTCCTTTTTATGGCTGAGTAATATTTGTGTGTGTGTGTGTGCGTGTGCGTGGCATCATCTTTATCCATTCGTCTATCAATGGATGCTTCAGTTGCTTCCATATCTTGGCTGTAAATAATGCTGCAATAAGCAAAGATGCATTATCTTTTTGCATTATTGTTTTCATTTTCCTTGGGTAAATATCCAGTTGTGAAATTATGAGATCATATGGTAATTCTATTTTTAATTTTTTGAGGAACCTCTATACTGTTTTCCACAGTGGCTGCTCCAGTTTGCATTCCCACCAACAGTGCACGAGGATGCCTTTTCCTTCACATCCCCACCAACATTTGTTATCTCCTGTCTTTTTGATTTCAGTTACTCTGACAGGAGTATGGCAATATCTCATTGTGGTTTTGATTTGCATTTCCCTGATTGTTAGTGATGTTGAGCCATCTTTTCCTGGGTCTGTTAGCCATCTGTATGTCTTCTTTGGAAAAATGTCTTTTTAGGTCCTCTGTCCATTTTTAATTAGATTTGGGGTGGGTTTTTTTGGCATTGAGTTACATAAGTTCTTTATATATTTTAGATATTAACCCCTAAATGATACTGACTATATCATTTGCAAATATCTTCTGTCATTCAGTAGGTTGCCTTTTTGTTTTGCTGATGGTACCTTTTGCTGTGAAAAAGCTTTTTATTTTGGTGTAGTCCCAAAAATTTCTTTTGCCTTTCTTTCCCTTGCCTGAGGAGACATATCTAAAAAAAATGTTTCTACGGCTGATGTCACAGAAATTACTATGTTTTCTTTTAGGAATCTTATGGTTTCAAGTCTCACAGTTAGGTCCTTAATGCATTTTGAGTTTATTTTTGTGTATGGTGTAAGAAAGTGCTCCAGTTTTCCCAGCACCATTTGTTGAAGAGACTGTCTTTTCCCCCATTGTATATTCTTGCCTTCATTGTCATAGATTAATTCACCATAAAAGCACAGGTTTATTTCTGGACTCCCTATTCTGTTACATCGATCTGTGTGTCCATTTTTGTGTCAGTACCATACTGTTTTGATTACTACAGCTTTGTAGTATATCTTGAAACCTGGAACTGTGATACCTCCAGCTTTGTTCTTCTTTTTCAAGATTGCTTTGGGCTTTTTGGGGTCTTCTGTGATTCCATACAAATTTTAGGATTATTTGTTCTGGTTCTGTGAAAAATGTTGTTGGTATTTTGATACGGATTGCAATAAATCTATAGATTGCTTTGGGTAGTATGGGCATTTTAAAAAATATTAATTCTTCTAATCCATGAGCATGGAATGTCTTTCCATTTCTTCGTGTTTTATAGTTTGGAGTACAAGTCTTTTACCTCCTTAGTTAAGTTTATTACGAGGTATTTTATTATTTTGGGTGTACCTGAAAATGGGATTTTTCTTAATTTCTCTGCTACTTCATTATTAGCGTATAGAAATGCAATGGATTTCTGTGCATTGGTTTTGTATCCAGTGACATCAGTTCTAGTAGTTTAGTAGAATCTTTAGGGTTTTCTATATACAGTATCATGTCATCTGCAAATAGTGAAAGTTTTACTTCTTCCTTACCAATCTGGATGCCTTTTATTTCTTTTTCTTGTCTGATTGGTGTGGCTAAGATTTCCAGTGCTATGTTGAATAGAAGTCGGGAGAGTGACATCCTTGTTTTGTTCCTGATCTTAGAGGAAAAGCTCTTGGCTTCTCACCATTGAGTATGATGTTAGCTGTGGGCTTTTATTGGCCTTTATTATGTTGAGCTATGTTCCCTCTAAACCTACTTTGTTGAGGGTTTTTAACCATGAATGAATGTAGTACTCTGTCAAATGCTTTTTTTGTGGTATTGAGATCATCATATGGTTGTATCCCTTCTGTTGTTGATGTGATGTATCATATTGATTGAGTTGTGAATAATGAACCATCCTTGCATCCCTGAAATAAATCCCACTTCGTTGTAGTGAATGATTTTTTTCATATATTGCTAGATTCAGTTTGCTAATATTTTGTTGAGATTTTTACATCTGTGTTCATCAGATATATTGGCCTGTAGTTCTTTTTTGTAATGTCTTTATCTAGTTTTGTTATAAGGGTAATGTTGAAACTCAGTGAATTTGGAAGTTTCCTTCTTTTTTTTGGAATAGTTTGAGAAGAAAAAGTAATTTTTATTAGCATGATGCAATAAAACTAGATATTAATAAAAGCACCAATAATCCAAAAGATCCTTATACCTGGAAATTTTTCCCTATACAAGCCAAAATTTAAAAACTTAAAAATATGGGATACATTTAGAACAGCAGTCAGAAGAAAATACAACCTGTAAATACATTTGTAAATGAAAATGGAAGAACAAAAATATGAGAACTAAATTCCCAACACAAAAAAAATGAAAAAAAAAAGCAATAAAAATGAAGAAAATCAAAGAAAATAAAGATGCAAACAGAAGGTAATAACATAGAAAATAGAAAAAAAAAGGTAAATGATAAATAAGTCAAAATGCTGGGTTTTTTAAAAATAACAAAATAGAGAAAGCACTAAATCAAGAAAAAGGGGAGACAGCAAAGATATAAAAAAAGTAAAAAAATATAATGGCATGAAAGTCAGCTGTGTTCTGTGCAGAAGCAATTCACATTTTACTGCTCTATAATGTTCTACTACGTGAAGACAGAAAAATATACGAATCCATTCTACTCCTGAACATTTGTGTTGTTTGGAGTTTGGGACTATTATGAGTAAAGCTGCTATGGACATTCTCATGATACATTTATGTATCTTTTTGTGAACAAATAACATAAGTATCCACTTCTCTTGGATATATACCTGACAGCAGAACCGCTAAGTCAAGAAGTAGGCATCTCTTTAGCTTTAATAGAGGCTGTCGAATGATTTTCCAAAGTGGTTGTACTACTTTATTCTTCACTAATATATGAAAGTTGCATTTCCACATCTTTCCCAACACTTGTTGTTATCCATCTTTTCATTTTATCTAAAGTTTTAACTCTGAGTTGAGAGCAAATATAATGAACACAAATGACAGTCAATTTAAAAGGAGAAATTTCTAAACAGTCTAGTATTACTTTAAAGCCAAAATTTATGAATAAGATAACACATCCCTTATTCTAACTTAAAAGGAACTAAAAAGGATTCACAGCAATCTATATACATGTAGATAGATGCCATATAAGGAAATCTATATTTAAATAGATTTAACTCCCTGACAAAGAATACAACATAAGACTTTAGTATAAATAAAAAAATCAAGAAAATGAAAATGTGTATTTACTTAAAGAAAATACACTGCTATAAATGGTGAATACTCCTGCTAAAGATTTTTATGTATATTAAAATGCATCTTCTTAAATTTTAAACATTTAAATTTTTTAAGTACTCATAGATTTAGCATTTATGCATTCAAGTCTAAAACTATTATGCCAAAAATATAATTGGTGCTTTCTCTTTCTTTTCCATGTGCCTAGGAAAGTGGCTAAATAAAACTGAAAACTCCATAGTTTTTACTCTATTAGGTCATGAAAAGATGAATTCCTTCAACAAAGAATAACAAAAATACAAACCTTTTAAGAAAAAACTTGAGAGAAAAGTATGACTTAACAAAGAAAACCATAGCTTTTGATTGAGTGATAAGAGAACTCTTGAACAACTGGAGTGGCAACATAATATACAGACTGGGAAAGAACTTGGAATCAAGAGCCAAGCAAACCTGACTACAAATGCCACATTCCTTGACAAAATAACCTCTCTAGGATTCCGTTTCCCCAACTTCAAAATAAAATGGAGATGATTACACTGACATTTCAACAGGCTTGATATAATGATTGAAGGCTTTTTGTCCAACTTAAAAATACTAAAATAACTAAAAATACTAAATAATGTATTTTCCATACAATTACTAAAACATATCATAAAGTGCTGCAAGAACTAAAGTTTTGAAATGTGTATGGGAAACATAAATGAAACAATAGAAAGAGGAAAACAATCAGAGGTATATTTAAGACTTTAGCAAATAAAAAAGATAAATAGACTATTCATTTATTGAGATTCTTACTTTTCTACTTACACTAGAAAGACTCCAAATGTGTTGTTAAAAATTTCAATTTAAAGAAGGGGTGGGGGAACAGCCTTATGATACATCTGTCAAAATAAATATATAATCTTGGAAAAAGTATTTGAAATATGTATAAATCACTTTTACTAAAAAAAAAATTATGAACACTCCAGTTAAAAAACACATGAACTAGCAAACAACTGATAAAAGAACTCGAAACTGCCTAACAAGGAAATAAATCTTCTACTCTCACTAGTAGGCAAAGAAATGCAAATTTCAGAAGAATAAGATTCTGATTCATTGCAAAGCAGACCAGCAAAGATGAAAATGGATGGCAGCCAGTGTTGGCATGGTCATGGGTAAATGGATAAATTTTAAATACAGCCCATATGAAAATAAGTGTTCAACCTTTCCTCCAGCTGGGAGGAAAGTGAGTTATTTCTCAAAGGCCTTAAAAATGTTATTTCTTCTGACACAGCTGTTACAGCTCAAGAAATTTCTCCTAACAAAGTGATGAACAAATGAGCTTTAAGTACAATAATGTTTGCTGTAGTATTGTTTACATGACAGAAACAAAAACAAGCAACAATCTTAATATCCCAAAATAGGGGATCTGTTAAGTAAATCATAACTGTAGCAAAGACTGTATCTAGCCCACTTCCCGTTTCATTGTCTTCTTTCATGGCAAACACTAACAACGCGCTTGGTGGGTGGAGCCAGGTCAGAAAAGGCCATGTGGCCTCTGCCTGCTTCTCTCAGGAAATACCTTTTTTTTTTTTAAGATTTATTTTAGAGAGAGTGAGAGAGAGAGCGGCAGTAGTGGGGGTGCAGAGGGAGAGAGGAGAGAAGAGAAACTCAAGCAGACTCCATGTGGAGCATGGAGCACAATGTGGGGCTCGATCCCATGACCTCAAGATCACGATCCAAGTTGAAACCAAGAGTCGGATGTTCAACAGACTGTGCCACCCGGGCATCCCTCTCAGAGCATTCGTGGAACCCAGCCACTATGCTGTAAGGAAGCCCAAGCAACCTTCAGAGGCCCACATGGAAAGCAAATGAGGCTCCCAACCCACAGCCCCAGTGGGGTGCCCACTGAATGGCTAGCACCAACTCGCTGCTCATATGAATGAACCATCTGGAAAATTTATTCTCCAAACCCACTCCATCTTCCCAGCTAACACGGCCTTGCTGGAATTACAGATTTGTGAGCAAAATGAATTACTGTCCTTGTGTAAGCCACTATGTTTTGAAGTAGTTTATTACAGAGGAAAGATGAGTGAAATACAGCTTAAGTATATAATGAAAGATGAAAACTTTCCAGGCATAAAAAAATTTTGTACAGTAATAGCCATCATTTTAAAACATAGAAACGCCCACAAGTGATGAGGTCCAACATATTTCTTCTTGGTGTAGTGGATGCAGCCATTATTAACAATCTTGCAAAACTAATTTATGATTTTGATTGGAGAAAAAAAACTAGACAAACTATAACAAATACTAAAAATAAAAGAAATTATATACTAGATTTGTTTGTAACACAGTAACTCTGAGTCCCTTGAGAAGATGCAGTATATTACAGACCACAATTTTGGATCGAGGCCTAAAAACATCTTGTGCCCTAAATAAATTCTCATTTAGTCATATCTGAAAAAAATGAACAGTCTGATTCCCTACCACTAACTGCCCAGGACTCCATAATTAATCTTAAGCAACATGCACCACATCTCTAGAACAGTATTAGTCTTAGAACACTTGAGGAGGGAAGATTATAGGCTGCAGGCAAAGACACAGTGCCAAGGATGAATAATCAAAACTACCTTTAGAGAACCAAAAATGACCTCAGGTCACTTCAGTTTGCAGTCCACTATGTATTCAGCTTTGATTTAAATTCATCTTGCCATTCAGCTCAACATACCTAAATATTACATGTGGGGGAAAAAAGCAGAAGCCGTGTAGGTCTATAACCAAACCACAGCAAGACGAGTTTATGTCCAACAATCAAATGGTACTTGCCAGTGATTTCACAGTGGACAGATCTACCTAACGAAGATGAGATGATGAAATATTCAGAAAGCTAGGAATGGGTCCAAATATGTGAAGCTTCCAGAGCAAACAAAATGAAACCTTCATCAAAATTCAGCAAAAGGATAAAACATCCTGTACTACATCCCATAAAGACAAAACTATTAGATAAATAAAAATAATGATGAGGTCGAAAACTTCAAAATTTTCTCCTGCAAATCTCAAGAGGGAAAAATTGATCTGCTTCAATCGATTGTCACAGGTAAAAATCAATGAGTACAGCCTAGCCATCAACGGATAATAGTCTCAAGGAAAACAGTGAGAAATCATGGACACGATTTTTTCCTGTTTAATAGCAATGGAAATAAAAAAATGTACTGATTAAATCTCAAATTGTTTTTGGGCTACACTTTCCTTAAAGTTTAGCCAAGTATCTAACTAAAATGTCTCACAAAATACATTTATTAATGTAGACGGACTAAAAATACCACAATACAAACTCACAGTCTGATGAGTATGCAGAAATTACCATCTTTTAAATGCTTAATTAGCGACCACTGAGTCAATATGCCTAGTGACTCTGAGAAGAAAAAAAAAGCCTGAGAAGGCTTAGCATTCAGATTTTTCTAAATTTTACATGCACAAAATTTCTCAGTGATCTTTCTTGGTACTTCCAAATAACAGTGGTCTACAGCTTCTGGTTTATTATTAATTGCTATTGTGCTACTTGGGCAAAACATAAAATCTGAAGCAACGACTTCAGTCAACCTAGATTGCCAAAATAAAAATGGACAGCAGCTATTGTCAAAATTAATAAGGCAAAAAATTTTCAGAAGGCAGTATTTCTAGTCAGTAACACTCAGAAGGAAGCCGTTCTTACCAGTGAGCATGAACAAACTCACCTGTGCAATACGCTATGCCTTTAAAAATTAATGTATAAATCTTTAACCCCCAAAGCATATAAAGTCCAAAGGACGCATTACTGATTATCCAGCTACAAGGTACATTCGAGGTCACTTACCTTAGGAAAAACATAACCCAGGCAGATGTTTGAATCTATGTAACTTAAACAAGTTGATGTGAGTTTTCAAAGCTCAATTAACTGAAATACAGCAGAGTTCCAGGAGTTTTATATGCTGTCAATTTTCTAACATTAGCAATCAAACACTGAGTTTTTATGGTAAGCTTTTTTTTTTTTTTTAAGTCACACCAGTGATTTATTTACAAAGCGGCTGACTAGTTTACCGTAACTTTCATATACTTACCCCTTTACATTGTATGCCTTTATATACACACATAAGCGTGTATTTACATATATGTGTGCATATGGATGGATGGAGGGAGGGAGGGAGACAGTCACTGCAGGTTTAGAATGACATACTATTCTATCAACCTGATTCTCATTACTTGGCCTTAGCTTAGTCAAACAATATTTGGTTGTCTGCAGTTCATTCTCTGATAGAAGCCTCAGGAAGAGCTCACAGGAACTGATCTCTTCCATGTTCACACATCTACCTGTGGTTTTTATAACAAAGACCCAATGTAACTGAATATAAAATCCTTGGCTAATATCTTTTCTTAAAAATCTTAAATACCTTAGGAGTAAGTGGAGCTGAATTGTGACATCAAGGGTCACTACGGAAATGTCCGATGCCAGTAAAATTGTCGTTTCCTTAAAAGTGACTTGCTGAGATTTAAGGTCCTTTTGCCTAGATGCTCAAAGGAGTTTTCTTTAAACTGTCATCTTATTGCTATTGTAGAATGATTTTCCTAGATACGCTGCGTGTCCTTTTGATTTGTCCATTCAAGTACGCTTTACTCAGTAAAATGTTGTCTGGATCATAGTTTTTAGTATTTGTTCTGTTTCAGTGACTTAGTTTTCTTCTTTGTATGTTGGGTTATCTTTGTCTCCTCTATATCTAAGACTGTCACTGGGATGCTTTTCATCTTAATCTTAATTTTTTTTTCCACTTTTCTCCTTTCTATTCCTATTATCCTTGTAAAACAAAAGTGTTAGTGCCTATTTCCCTTTGTGTTCCTTTATAAACTGTCTTCATTACTGCTTTTCCCCTTATTTTGGAATCTTTCCTGAGATAACGTCATCTTTTTGTACTTTCCTACAGCCCAGTTCTCGTCTCCACTCTCCTATTTCTGACTTGTGCAGTTCTTCCATAGCTTCCATGCCAAATTTCCTAATTCGTTTCAGTTTTTTTTTAAATATTAGGTTTGGAAGTTTTCATATGCTTTGTGGCTATGTTTTTATTACTAATCCTCCATTGTCCAAGGGGATGTTATTCAGAACCACTTATTCTTACCTTCCTATATACTCTTACACTATCTTTTCATGGATTTTTGACCACAACCCTTTTGCTTTGTTGGTGTCTGAATGAAATGGATTTTCTTGTACTTTTGAGAAGGAGGTTCTACTGTGGACAGTGAGGATAGACCAGGATAACTTGTTATTTTTGTGATTTGAGGGCTCTTTCCTCTGCTGTGACTCCGAAATGTTCACACATATGGCCTCTTAGAGTGAATTCCACAGCACCTTCTCAGAGCTGTCTTCTCCAATGTCCTCTACATCTTTTCTCTCAGGGTTCCCACCATATTTAATGTGCATTCTAGTCCTGGTTTGTCCAGCGTGGAGTGCTCTCCTAGGAAAGAGTTTTTCTTGGGTATTTCTGAAAACCTGGAAGGGCTTATGTTACTCTACTTATGTAAACCAGGGTGGGCCTCTCCAGTCTGTCTGTACTCAACCACACACTAGAACTTAGGAATTCTCCCCGACTTTCGATGACTAATCTAAGAACTGCATGCCAGGTTTTCCACTTTGGAAAATGAGTGGGGAATTTTCTGTTAGAGAGTGAGTACTTGCTGGAAATTCTTGGATTCCCCAGTTTCTGGGACTGACCGAACGCACCTTCTCCTTCTCTCCACAACCTCCCAAACAGGTGACCCCACACTGCCATTCACAATTTCACCACACCCACTCCTATTCTGGCATTTGTGGAATAACTTGACACCTTTATGAGGAGATCTGAGGAGGTGAAAAAATTCTATGTAGCAGCAACATTCTACCTCCCCAAATCTACCCCAACAGGAACACATTATTTTATGATGTTTACCTTTGAGTTTTTCTCAGTTTCAACAGAATTCGTAGGCAAGGGGCTATGACGTTGATTCTATCATCTGAATAATCCTGTCATAAAATATTATAATCTAAAATCAATTACAAAGCGACAATCTCAAATATGGACTATCTGGACAAGCCAACAAGCATATAAATATTTTTAAGTAACTATTTTAAGTGTATATATGTATCCTACTCAAAATTCACTCATTGCACCAGGTTGGCACCACTTGGGAATAAGCACAAAATGACCAGCAATCAGATCTTTTTATACCACTGAGGGTTGCTGGAAGGTGAGTGGGGGATGGGGTAACTGGGTGATGGGCATTAAGGAGGGCACCTGACATAATGAGCACTGGGTGTTATATGCAACTGATGAATCACTAAATTCTACCCCTGAAGCTAATAATACAGTATATGTTAACTAAATTGAATTTAAATAAAATACATGTTACAGTGTCTCTACCTTCAAGTTCATTTCTAAAGAACAAAAGGAAGCTTAGAATCACAAATGATACCAAAACTCAATAAATGTAAACTAAAAGATGTATTTCATTGGTAGTCATATTGTTAGTAAACACCAGAATTTTTTTGAAGATTTTATTTAAGAGAGAGAGAGAGCACAAGTAGGGGGACGGGCAGAAGGAGAAGGAGAAGCAGACCACCCCTGCTGAGCAGGGAGGTGGTGGGGCCTGATCCTAGGACCCCAGGGATCATGACCTGAGCTGAAGGCAGATGCCCAACCAAGTGAGCCACCCAGGTGTCCCAACACCAGAATTTTTGAAGTAAGAATTCTTGCATTTCAAGAAAAAAAAAATCACAAATGAGTATCTATGAGATGTTACCATGGTTTTCCTTTCAGACCATACTGCAGATGGTAAAAATTATCCATGTGGTAGCCAGACTATCACACCTAACACCATAGCCACGATCACCACACACACAATCTCAAGGAGAAAACTACCAAATGTTCCCTAGAGATCATGAGAAACTTCAAAAGTGAAGAAAATGTAAATTATAACTTGAATGCTCTAACATGAATCCTTTTACCCAAATTATGAAACATTTCAAGGAATCAGAAAAGTGATTTTAAAAATCCGTTCAACTTTATCGAATCGTAATATTTAGAAAAAAATAAACCCAAATTCCTTTTATTTTTTTTTAAAGAAACAACATATTACAGAGACAGAGCTGAAGCTGCTGCCCTCCATTACAAAAAGGCACTCTCAGAACTCTGGTGGTTACAACAGAATTATGTACCCATAAAAAATAAATATTTTTGCATATTTTAAACTTTGTGTATATTATTCTTTTGTCCATATCCTTTTCAGCTTACCTTTTTTACTCAGTTTTATTTATGAGATTTATCCAAATCAATACATTTTCAGTCTAGTTAACTCATTTTTACTTGCTATGTATTGTTCCATCATATGGATATATCACAATTCAATTTCCCAATCCTTTGTTGATTGACTTTTACATCACTTGCCACCTTCCGACACTACAAAAATGCTGAGACAAATACTCTGTTTCTGCATACAACTGTACAAGGATACGTTCCTAATGGAAATATTTATTGCTATGCTATGTGCATCTTCAACTTCACTAGAGAGTATGAAATTGCACTCCAAAGTGATTATACCATCTTACCTAGGAGGGTTCCCACTGGTCTATACCTTCACCAACAACTCTGTCAGACTTATATATTTGCCAACCTAAAATGTATGAAACTAACTCATTTTAACCTTTATTTTATTCATCAACTTCAGTGTGAGCATCTTTTCCCAACATTATGGATCATTCTAGTTTCTTCTTCTATGAATTAAGTCTTCATAGCCTATGTTCATTTTGTCTTGTCTTTTCCTTTTTATACATAGGCTATTTTTTACATGCTGGACACTAAGCCTTAAGAAAACTTCCCCTACAGCAAGGTCACAAAGATAGCCACTTATATTTTCTTTTAAAAATTTTTCAAGTTTTCATATTTTAGTCTGATAATGTAAGAAAAGAGACCTAACAGCCAAATATCTTTCAAAAGCAGAATGGTTGACTAAAAGGTGGCACATCCACTATGAAGCATCATTTTTAAAAGAGTGGGGTGGGGGGGCCACACACAAAGAACGTATCTATTAACAACAATGCAGTGATCTCTGAAATATATACCAAGTAAACAAAAAACAAGGTACAAAATGGCATATGCTGTCCTTTAGTCTAAAGAAGGGAGAGAATAATACAGCACCCACCAGAGGTCATTTGAGAGTCAACTAGACATACTGATGCAAAAGACAACCATAGAACACATTTTCAACCGGTTTGCTCAGAAACCAGAACTTGCTGGGAAGGCAGCATCAGAAGTTGCTCTGGCCATAGCCTACCAAGCACAGCTTGGCATAGTAAGAAAAGAGCCACACTGGGTGGGTATGGGAGTCACCCTGGCTTAGAAGCTTCATACCCCACAGGCACCAATCTCTCTTGTAACAACTTCACAGATGACAGGTTGGTCTTAGGTTTCCAGAAACAGAGCTGGAAAGTTAACTGAAAGTACAATTCTTAACCCTTTACCCATAGATAAATATAGGACCACTGGGGGTGGGGGGGTGCAGGTAGATAAGATGAAGGAGATATATCTATAAAATAAATAACACATTAATAAAAACTTTAGAGAGAAATATAAAGATAAATACATTGATATAACACATGGATATAAAGAGAGAAATAGAAAGATACAGGGAGAGAGACAAAGTTGCTTATATTCGATTTTTTTTTTAAATAGAAGATTTAAACAGATACTAATAAAAATGTTTACATTCAATGCATAAAGAAGGAAACAAGTGAAGAGGGTAGAGATGGAAAACAGCTTCCTCTGAATTGATTCTTTGTAAACTGACATTAAAACCATATCAACAGGGCACCTGAGTGGCTCAGTCATTAAGCGTCTGCCTTCAGCTCAGGTCATGATCCCAGGGTCCTAGGATCAAGCCCCGCATCGGGCTCCCTGCTCAGTGGGAAGCCTGCTTCTCCCTCTCCCACTCCCCCCTGCTTGTGTTCCCTCTCTAGCTGTGTTTCTCTCTGTCAAATAAATAAATAAAATCTTAAAAAAATAAGAAAGAAATCTTTAAAAAAAATCAACATTTTACATGATTATAAAACAAATTAAATCAAACTTTTAAAAAGCAATCCCCTCAAATCAAAAAGAAAATGATACTTAAGGGTATATTATGTTAGTGGTTTAAGAAGACAAAAAAAAAAAAGAATTATTTGAAAAGAATTTACCACATACTAATCTGACAACACATCAAGTTAGACATACCCTAAGCACTAAAACAATTGCACAAAAATCCTAGGTTGTATTCAGAAATCATAACAGTATTAATAATATCACTGTTATTCTGAGACTTCTATAAATATTGTAAAGCAAATAATGTCAATAGAAAACAAGATTTTTAACTTAAGAGAATTACTCATATAAAATAAATTAGGCAAAATACTGCAATTGGAAATACCAGTATGAACAGATGTATTTTTAAAAGAGTTATTTCCTGGCTCTATCTGCTGGGAATGCCTAGAAACAATAACCAACCCAGTAGCAGTGAGTACTCCAATCAGATTATGGTCTCTAAACATTATTTCCCACTAGAGGAACCGGGGCTCTTTGGAGGAACGACTGGTTCCAGATGCAAAACAGAAAACGTGCAAGAGAAGCCTAAAACACACTGTTCCATCAGAAGGCAAGAAAGTAAAGACTATTGGATTTCTGACAAAAGGACCCAGGAGGCCACTTATGGAGGCTTCCACTGGCTAAAGCAGCAACACTATTAGTACTGAAAAGAACATCATCCACAATGGAAACATACCAAAATATTAAAATCCGTGAGTTTATAAGGGAACTAAAGTATCCTTTAAAGTCCCAGTCCTAAAAAGTAAGTCTTTGGAGACTGCTAGGGAAACCAACTCCTGATTCCAAAGCCCGGTAAGTAAGTCAATCTTACGTAAACTACTCCTCAGGGTAACCACACAGTTGATAAGAGCTTTTTTTCTATAGGCAATTTCGATTAAGACATGAAGTCAGAATGATAATATATCAGTATATTTTCACCCATACCAAAACAATATATCTCAGCAATTATCATTGACAGCTGCTAAAACCATTACAAGGAGAGCTGGTGAGGAAACTTATAATGAGTAGACCGGAAGTGAAGCCACTGCTCATTCTTTGTATCGGAAAAGGGAGATCCAAGTCATCCGTGTGTGCGTTCTGTTATGAAAAACACACACCACTGGGGCGCCTGGGTGGTTCCCCAGTTAAGTGTCTGCCTTTGGCTCAGGTCATGATCTCAGAGTCCTGGTATCCCCCAGCTCAACGCCCAGATCAACTGGCAGTCTGCTCAGCAGGGAGCCTGCTTCTCCCTATCCCTCTGCAGCTCCCCCTGCTTGTGTGCTCTTGTGTTAGTTTTCTGTCAAATAAATAAATAAAATCTTAAAAGAAAAGACAGGGGCGCCTGGGTGGCTCAATTGGTTAAGCATCTGCCTTCAGCTCAGGTCATGGTCCCAGGATCCTGGGATCAAGCCCCATGTCGGGCTCTCTGCTCAGCAGAGGGCCTGCTTCTCCTTCTGCCCCTCCCCCTGCTTGTGTGCATGCACTCTCACTCTCTCAAATAAAATCTTTAAAAAATAAAAAACAAAACAAAACAAAAAAAAAACACCAATGGGCTCAGTTGGTTAAGCGACTGCCTTCGGCTCAGGTCATGATCCTGGAGTCCCGGGATCGAGTCCCGCATCGGGCTCCCTGCTCAGCGGGGAGTCTGCTTCTCCCTCTGACCCTCCTCCCTCTCATGTTCTCTGTCTCTCATTCTCTCTCTCGCAAATAAATAAAATCTTAAAAAAAAAAAAAAAAATGAACTGTCTTCAAAAAAAATCTAATTTGGGGGCACCTGGGTGGCTCAGATGGTTAAGCGTCTGCCTTCGGCTCAGGTCATGATCTCAGGGTCCTGGGATCGAGTCCCGCATCGGGCTCCCTGCTCCTTGGGAGCCTGCTTCTCCCTCTGCCTCTCTCTCTCTCTCTCTCTGTCTCTCATGAATAAATAAATAAAATCTTTAAAAAAAAAAATCTAATTTGGATCTGATCAAACCTATAAATTTATACAAGAAATACAGGAGCAGCAGTTTAAAGGACACAACACTATGTTGTTTGCTAGATTCAATCAGCAAAATCCAAACGTGAAAGGCCCATGAACTATGACTGTTTTCCTTATAAAAGACTCATTTCAAGGACTAAAAAAATAAATAAAAAATTAAAAAATGATAAGGGGATCTATAGATTTAAAGAGAATTAAGAGACAAATTAACCTGAATTAGAAAGGAGATATACAGACCTTGATTTGATCCTGATTCAAACAATCTAGAAAATAATCATTGATGAGCCAGTCAAGTGAACTCTGACTGGATATATGGCTGTATTAAGAACTTATTCAAAAAAAACCAAAAACAAGAAAACCCGGGGGGGGGGGGGGGGGGA